>NC_052088.1:8061774-8363024 GCF_015852505.1 Tachyglossus aculeatus | reverse complement strand
GAATATAATAGAACAATATAATAGACATAGTACCTGCCTTCAGTGAGCTTACAGTATAGAGGGAGATTACAGTCCAGAGGGCTACATTAGCCAAACCCACACTTTCAGAAGAGAACCACAAACTTCTTTCCATCTTAATTAGCGTAAACATATTTTTAAGGCAATTAAGTTCAGTACAACATGACAGACAGTTAACCACCTGAAGTAGATTGGCAGAAATTTTCATTTGTATCTCCTCACGCTTGGGCGGTGGTAAACTCTAATGCACAGAGACCATATCTGACCTGATTACATTTTATATATCCATTCAATCGTATTTATTGAGCTCTGGGTGCAGAGCACTGTACTAAGCGCTTGGAAAGTATAATTCAGCAATAAAGAGAGACACATTCCAGGCCAGAAGGAGGACATGGGCCAGGGGTCGACGGCAGGGCAGGTGACAACGAGGCCCAGTAAGGAGGTTAACGGCGGCAGAGGAGCGGAGTGTGCGGGCTGGGCTGGAGAAGGAGAGAAGGGAGGTGAGGTAGGAGGGGGCAAAGTGATGGACAGCCTTGAAGCCAAGAGTGAGGAGCTTTTGCTTCATGCAAAGATTGATAGGCAACCACTGGAGATTTTTTTTAGGGGGTGGGGGGGGGGCGACATGCCCAGCACAATGCTTGTCACAGGGTAAGAGCTTAATGAATACCTCAATACTGGTAATTGTTATCACTGTATGGAAATGATCCATTTATAAGTGTCACAAGATGAAACAGTCTACAAATAAGCTCACTTCTATCTGTAGGGTTTCTTGTTCTGTTGTCTTGTCCTCTACCCAGCATTTGGTACAGTGCTCTGCACATAGTAAGTGCTCAGTAAATGCCATTTGTTAATTGATTGACTGTTTTGGCCATGTAATAATTTACAAAAGAATCCCTCGTCTAAACTGAGAGAAGCTGCATAGGCTACTGGAAAAAGCACGAGTCTGGAAGTCAGAGGACCTGGGTTCTAATCCTGGCTCTGCCACTTGGCTGCTGCGTGATCTTGAACAAGTCATTTCGCCTCCTCTGTGCCTCAGTTACCTCATCTGTAAAATGGGGATTAAGACTGCGAGCCCTATGTGGGATAGGTATTGCGACTAACCTGATTATCTTATATGTACCCCAGGGATTAATACAGTGCCCGGCATATAGTAAGCACTTAAATACAATAAAAAACGCTATTATGAGCCCAGAGCCAGAAGTTGCCTGGTTCTTACAAAGCTGGCAGAATTAGCGCTACAATTTCCAGGCTCAGTGAGAGGAACGTAGGCGGCTTTTCTTTTTCTCCCAGCATTCCTCACTGATTCTGAGGGGAAGTGACCTCCATTAGCCAAACTTTAATGAAATTGGTTGGAAAAGATTCCCTCCACCCCCTCACCAGCTCAAAGACTGGAGATCCAATTTAGGTTCCAGTCAATCAGAGCTAAAAATGCCTGCGAAAGCACAGCAAAGAGGGACAAGGAACTGAATTTTAGTTATGCTCTGGCCATTTACAAGAAACAACACCCTTTATTTTAAACACCCATAGAAGCCCGATAAGCTAGTGAGTGATGTGTCTGTCTTAGAGTGAGAGTGGATGATTCAGAAGTCCCATTTATGAGCACACACATATCTTCATGTAATAAAATCTAAGAGAGTCCTCAACGTAATGTTTGACTATGTATCAAACCTGATCCTCTGAGATTCTTCAGGGAATCAATCAATCAATGGAATTTATTGGGTACTTACTGTGTGCTTAGCATCACACTAAGCACTAAGATAAAGGACATGGAAATGATTGTTTCATTTTGACATTCTCAGGACCCCAAAACCATAAAAATCCAGGGGTCTTAGCCCCAAACACGATGCTTTAATATGAGATTTAAATTCCCATAAGGCCCTCAGAAACACAGAGATAAATTCAGGAAAGTAAAAGAGCTTGTTGTCAGCAGTCAGTTACCTTTTCTAATTTCTCTTCGTAGTTCATTTTGGTTTTTGTGTGGGTGGTTCATGAGAACACAAAGGTTATTTACTAAATGTTTGCTGAGACTAGAAAAGTTTGTCCCCCACAAACCTAATTTCAGTTTGCATTTTAAATTCATGTCACCGGTAAGCATGTTGTCTCTCCTCACAGCTTTGCGGTGATTGACAGCAACAGTGGGAAGAAAATGGTTCTGAGACAGTTAACATTTCAGTGCAAAATCTGAACTTCAATGAATATGTTCCCTACAATCCCATTTCTCACTTCCACGATGAATTGCCGAGAGAGACACCTGTTAAAACACTTCCCATTCCTAGGCTGCATTCCTAGTGGGTGAATCACAATACCTAATTATCCAGAACAAATCTCCTTCGACTTTGTTCCTACCTCTATTGCTGCAAGTGATCCCGGATATTATTTTGAAACTATTGTACAAGAGATGAAGGAGGAGGAGAAGGAGGAGGAGAAGAAGAAAAAGGAGGAGGAGGAAAAGGAGGAGAATGAGGAGGAAGAGGAGGAGGAGAAGGAAAAGGAGGAGGAGGAGGAGGGGAAGGAGGAGGAGAAGAAGGAGGAGGAGAAGAAGGAGGAGAAGGAGAAGAAGAAGAAGAAGAAGAAGAAGAAGAAGAAGAAGAAGAAGAAGAAGAAGAAGAAGAAGAAGAAGAAGAAGAGGAAGAGGAAGAAGAAGAAGAAGAAGAGGAGGAGGAGGAGAAGGAGGAGGGGAGAAGGAAAAGGAGGAGGACAAGGGGAACAAGGAGAAGGAGAAGGATAAGAAGAAGAAGAAGGAGGAGGAGGAGAAGGAGAAAAGAAGAGGAGGAAGAAGAAGAAGAAGAGGAAGAGGAGGAGGAGAAGAAGGAGAAGGAGAAAGAGAACAAGAAGAAGAAGAACAAAGAAGAAGGAGGAGGAGAAGGAGGAGGAGAAGGAAGAGAAGAAGAGGAAGAGAAGGAGAAGAAGAAGAGGAAGAAGAAGAGGAGGAGAGGAGGAGGAGAAGAAGGAGAAGGAGAAAGAGAACAAGAAGAAGCAGAAGAAGAATGAAGAAGAAGGAGGAGGAGAAGGAGAAGATGAGGAGAAGGAGGAGGAGAAGGAAGAGAAGAAGAGGAAGAGAAGGAGAAGAAGAAGGGGAAGAAGAAGAGGAGGAGGAGGAGGAGAAGAAGGAGAAGAAGAGGAGAAGGAGGAGAGGAGAAGGAGGAGAGGAAAAGGAGGAGGAGAAGGAAAAGAAGAAGAAGAATAGAAGGAGAAGAAGAAGAGGAAGAGGAGGGGGAGGAGGAGAGGAGGAGGAGGGGAAGGGGGAGAGGAGGAGGAGGGGATGGGGAGAGGAGGAGGAGGGGAAGGGAGAGAGGAGAAGGAGGGGAAGGGGGAGAGGAGGAGGAGGGGAAGGGGGAGAGGAAGAAGAAGAGGAAGAGAAAGAGAAAGAGGAGGAGGAGGAGGAGGAAAAGGAGAAGGAGGAGAAGGAGAAGGAGAAGGAGAAGAAGAAGAAGAAGAAGAAGAAGAAGAAGAAGAAGAAGAAGAAGAAGAAGAGGAAGAGGAAGAGGAAGAGGAAGAAGAAGAGGAAGAAGAAGAGGAAGAAGGAGAAGAAGAAGAAGAAGAAGAAGAAGAAGAAGAAGAAGAAGAAGAAGAAGAAGAAGAAGAAGAAGAAGAAGAAGAAGAAAGATGAGGAGGAGGGGGAGGAGGAGGAGGAGGAGGAAGAGTAGGAGGAGAGAAGGAGGAAAAAGACGAAGAAGAGGAGGAGGAGGAGAAGGAAGAAGAGGAGAAGAAGAAGGGTTTGTTTCTATGGAGAGGAGAAGGAAGCCAGAAGATTGATGGGTGGCGGGATGAATAAAAACAGGGCTGAGGAGGTGGCCGAGCTGTCTCTCCCTGCCTCCCAGTCAAGTTGGGGAAGCAGTGTTGCCTAGTGGAAGGAGCCTGGGCCTGGGAGCAAGAGAATCTGGATTCTAACCTCAGCTCTGCCACTTGTCTACTGCGTGACTTTGGGTAAGTCATTTCACTTCCTTGGGCCTCAGTTTCCTCATCTGCAAAATGGGGCTTCCATACCTGTTCTCCCTCCTACTTAGACTGTGAGTCTCACGTGGGATCTGAATATTTTGTATCTCCCCCTCCACTCAGTAGAGAGCTTGGCACATAGTAAGTGCTTAACAAATACCATAATTAGAATGATTAAGAATCTTGCAAGAACGAAGATTTGTCACTGAGGTTTGCAGTCCAGCAAATAGGAACAGGTTGAAATTGTCTCCCATCCTGAATCTAATTCAAAAGGAAGAAAAAATGGAAAAGCAGCAGTACCCAGTGGAAATTGCTTCCTATGGTTTCTCTCCTATGACTGACTTTAAAAAAAAAAGGTATTTGGCCTAGTGGATACAGCATGGGCCTGGGAGTAAGAAGGACCTGAGTTCTAATCCTGGCTCCGCCACTTGTCTGCTGTGTGGCCTTGGGCGAGTCGCTTCACTTCTCTGGGCCTCAGTTGCCTCATCTGTAAAATGGGGATTGAGAATGTGAGCCCCATGTGGAACATGGATGGAATCCAACCTTGTATCTAACCCAGCACTTAGTACAGTGCCTGGCACATAGTAAGCGCTGAACGAATACCATATAAACAAACAAACACACAGAGAAAAACCTGTGCCGGTGAACCGTGAAGGACAGTAGGGAGAATCCAACCTTGTATCTAACCCAGTACTTAGTACAGTGCCTGGCACATAGTAAGCGCTGAACGAATACCATATAAACAAACACACAGAGAAAAACCTGTGCCGGTGAACCGTGAAGGACAGTAGGGAGAATCCAACCTTGTATCTAACCCAGCACTTAGTACAGTGCTTGGCACATAGTAAGCGCTGTACGAATACCATATATAAAAACAAACACACAGAGAAAAACTTGTGCCAGTGAACCGTGAAGGACAGTAGGGAGAATCCAACCTTTTATCTAACCCAGCACTTAGTACAGTGCCTGGCACATAGTAAGCGCTGAACGAATACCATATAAACAAACACACAGAGAAAAACTTGTGCCAGTGAACCGCGAAGGACAGTAGGGAGATCACTGACTCATGGTTCCCTATTTGCCTTGGGGATTTCAAAAGGGCTACACTGTTTAATCATCATCATCGATGGGATTTGTTGAGTGCTCACTGCGCGCAGAGCACTGTACTGAGCCCTTGGAAGAGTACAGTACAACAGCGTCGGTAGACACATCCCCTTCCCATATGTTTTACTTGTACATATCTATTCTATTTATTTTATTTCGTTAATATGTTTGATTTTGTTCTCTGTCTCCCCCTTCTAGACTGTGAGCCCACTATTGGGTAGGGACTGTCTCTATATGTTGCCAACTTGTACTTCCCAAGCGCTTAGTACAGTGCTCTGCACACAGTTAGTGCTCAATAAATACGATTGATTGATTGATTGATTGATAACAGTCTAGAGGACTTTAACCGGCAGAATAGAAGTTCCCCCAACAGATGAGTCTCACAGAGTTAAAAAAAAAACTGAATTTTCCTCCCTTTAAAGTGGCCCTGATTCTGCACATCAATCCATTGGGATTGGGCTGGAGTTATTTTTATCTGAGTCTAAGGATCCTCTCAGGATCTCACCTGGCGAGTTTCCAGTCCTCTACCAGGCTTGGCTATGGGAGGGACAGTCAAGCAGAGGCCTGTCCATTCCATTCCAATTTGTACTTCCCAAGCACTTAGTACAGTGCTCTGCACATAGTAAGCGCTCAATAAATACGATTGATGATGATTCCTAGCTTGGCCAGTGGCTAGCAAGTGGCTCTGCCCACTGTAAGCCGAAGCAGCGTGGCTTAGTAGCTACAGCACGGGCCCAGGAGTCAGATGGTCCTGGGTTCTAATCCCAGCTCTACCACTTATGTGCTGTGTTGTTGCCAGCTTGTACTTCCCAAGCGCTTAGTACAGTGCTCTGCACACAGTAAGTGCTCAATAAATACGATTGATTGATTCTCTATACGTCAGTTTCCTCATCTGTAAAACGGGGGTTTAATACTTGTTTTGTTGTCTGTCTCCCCCTTCTAGACTGTGAGCCTGTTGTTGGGTAGGGACCGTCTCGGTATGTCACCGATTTGTACTTCCCAAGCGCTTAGTACAGTGCTCTGCACACAGTAAGTGCTCAATAAATACGATTGAATGAATGAATGAGAGAAGCAGCGTAGCTCAGTGGAAAGAGCACGGGCTTTGGAGTCAGAAGTCATGGGTCCAAATCCCGGCTCCACCAAAGCTGTGTGACTTCGGGCAAGTCACTTCACTTCTCTGGGCCTCAGTTACCTCATCTGTAAAATGGGGATTAAGACTGTGAGCCCCCCGTGGGACAACCTGATCAACTTATAACCTCCCCAGCACTTAGAACACTGTTTTACACACAGTAAGCGCTTAATAAATGCCATCATTATTACTATTATGAATGTTCTCCCCTCTACTCAGACTATGAGCCCTGTGGTAGATGGGGACTGTATCCAACCCCACTGGATACACCGTAGGCGCTTAACAAATACCACAGTGATTATCCACTGAGATCTGTTCCCAAAACTTTGGAGGAAGATGAAATTTCTTTATGTGCTCAATGTTTTTACATTAAGCCCTACTCAACTACTGGTTAACCTTGTGAACCAATGGGTAATTCAGAGCCAAACATCACAATATTACCTAAATGAGGAGTTGTGGCGTAATTATGAAGCTTTGAAAGGGGCTAGCAAAGTTTGTAGCTTTTCAACTTTGGTGAAAACTTGGTAATAATAATAATAATAATAATTGTGGTATTCGTTGAGTGCTTACTATGTGCCAAACACCGTACTAAGCGCTGGAGTAGACACATATAATCAGGTTCCATAATGGGCACGGTGCCTGATACATACTAAGCACTTTACAAATACCACAATTATTTTTATTATTATCCTGTGGAACAAGAGTCTCCTCCTGTAAGGGGGAGAGTCTTAAAGACTAGCCGGAGCTGAAACATCTGTCCTTCCAGACTCACAAGTGAGGTCATATCACAGATAGGGTGATGATCACTACGCTCTGATAAGTTATTACCGAAGAAAAAGGCGAATGCCAAAAACCTGAGACAAAATTACAGTTGCTGCTGTTCCTATAAAGAATGGCATTATTAGCTGTGGGGAAAACAGACTGTTGCTGAAAATGCTGATGGCACCCGGGGCATTCAAACAAATGGCGGAGGCAGGGAATGTGGAAATTATGTTTTAATAATAAATGCGATTGGATTTTCCACAGCAAAGGAGTGTACTATTGTTTGGAACAAATACGATCTCTTGGGACCTCTAAAATTAATTCTCTGATATTTAGAAATTGTCAGTAGTATACATTCTAATTATATTCACATCCGTTCTTTAATGGCCACATCCCAAATTTTTTGTTAATTCACTGGGTACCCCAGAAGGAGTATCTCGCTGGATTTAACTCAAATGGACCTTCTGCAACAAGGCGCAGAAATGAACCCAGCGAATTTTGGAGGGGGTGGAAAACCGATGGAAGGGATCGGGTGTTCAAAATGGATAATTTCTATTTTATCAGGGTAACGTAAACCCAAAGGGTCTGAAGACACCCGTGACTCTACAGCTTTATTATCACTACCACGATTTCTAGGGCAAGATAAAAATACCACGGAAAACGAATAATTTATCACTGTGGTGCTATGTGTCAGTATTGAAGTCTTAGGAGACTTCTTAGCATTTTTATTTTAAACTTCCTCTTCCCAGCTTCCCGGTGACAACTGAACATTCCTGCTGCATTTGGTCCTAATGAAAGAGACAGATCCTCGGGACGCTCTTGTCGAGAGGCTCTCTAAAGGCTTGTCTTGCTAGAGTAGAGTTTGAACTCTTTCTTCTGCTCCGTCAAATTATTTTTCAGAAATCTCCAAAGTCATTATCTGGGCTCTGATCACTTATATCGAACTAACTACTCTCCTCTTCTTGACACAGTTCCCCTTACTTGCCTTTGGGAGATTTTTTTCCTCCAAGTTTGGCTTTAAACAGCAGCTGAGATCAATTCTTTATTGACGACTGGGTAGTTTATATGATAATAATATTATTTGTTCAGTGCATACTATGTGCTGTTTGTTTATGATATCTGTTTCAAGCACTTACTATGCGCCAAGCACTGTATCAAGTGCGGGGATAGACGAAAGGAAATCAGATTGGATGCAGGACCTATCCCACATGGGATTTGTGGTCTAAATAGGAGGTAGGACAGGTAATGAATTCCCAGTTTACAGATGAGGAAACTGAGGCAAAGAGAAATGAAGTGATTTGCCAAGGGTCACACAGCAGGTAAATGGTAGAGATGGGGTAAGTACCCACATATAGAGAAGCAGCGTGGCTCAGTGGAAAGAGCACGGGCTTTGGAGTCAGAGGTCGTGGGTTCAAATCCTGGCTCCGCCAATTGTCAGCTGTGTGACTTTGGGCAAGTCACTTCACTTCTCTGTGCCTCAGTTACCTCATCTGTAAAATGGGGATTAAGACTGTGAGCCCCCCGTGGGACAACCTGATCACCTTGCAACCTCCCCAGTGCTTAGAACAGTGCTTTTCACATAGTAAGCGCTTAATAAATATCATCATTATTATTACATCCTCCAAGTTTACCCAAGTTTTGAGGATTCCTTTAATCAGACCCTCATTTCTGGCTCCTAGCGAAACTCCTAATTTTCATCTTATTTTGAAATTTCCTTCCATTCCAGATTCTTGACTTGTGCCATGGCCCAAGTTCGAATTTTTCTTCCGTTTCTTGATAGGCTGGGTCATCCCATTTGAGTTTATATTGGCCAATTTGCTGAAAATGTTTCATCCATCCATCAGTGGTTTTCATCATGTGCAGAACATTGTACTAAGCGTTTGGGAGAGTACAATCCAGAAAGCTTCAAGGAAGCTCACACATTAGGCACTCTGAATGAATCCGGTGTGCTTGAGGCGAATGGAGAGAGAAGGTATCAACCCGGTTGCAATGGTTGACAAGCGCTCAGTACAGTGCTGTGCATTCAATAAATACTCAATAAATACCATTGATTGATTGATTGACAGAGAAGCAGCACGGCATAGTTGATAGAGCTCAAGCCTGGGAGGTCATGGGGTCTTATCCCAGCTCTTCCACTTGTCTGCTGTGTGACCTTAGGCAGGTCACTTCACTTCTCTGCCTCAGTTACCTCATCTGAAAAATGGGGATCAAGACGGTAAGCCCCACATGGGAAAGGCAGTGTGGCTCAGTGGAAAGAGCCCGGGTTTTGGAGTCAGAGGTCGTGGGTTCAAATCCTGGCTCTGCCAATTGTCAGCTGTGTGACTTTGGGCAAGTCACTTAACTTCTCTGTGCCTCAGTTACCTCATCTGTAAAATGGGGATTAAGACTGTGAGCCCCCTGTGGGACAACTTGATCACCTTGTAACCTCCCCAGTGCTTAGAACAGTGCTTTGCACATAGTAAACACTTAATAAATGCTATTTTATTATTATTATTATTATTATTGTTATTGTTATCATAGGGACTTTGTCCAACCTGATTGGCATGTATCCATCCCAGTACTTAGTACAGTGTCTGGCAAATAGTGAGCACTTAACAAATACCGGTGGTGGTAGTAGTAGTAGTAGTAGTAGTAGTAGTAGTAGTAGTAGTAGTAGTAGTAGTAGCCTCTGCTATGTATATCAGAGCCCAGACTTGGGAGTCAGAGGTCGTGGGTTCTAATCTCAGTTCCACCACTTGGCAGCTGTGTGACTTGGGGCAAGTCACTTAACTTCTCTGTGCCTCAGTGACCTCATCTGTAAAATGGGGATTAAGACTGTGAGCCCCCCATGGGACAACCTGATAACCTTGTATCTATCCCAGTGCTTAGAACAGTGCTTGGCACATAGTAAGCACTAAACAAATACCATCATTATTTTTATTATTATTATTATATACATATATGTTTGTGCTTTTGGCATCCTCAGGCTCTTGGCATCGGTCAGTCAGTCAATCATATTTTTTGAGCAATTACTGTGTGCAGAGCACTCTTGGGAGAGTCCAATATAACAGACTTATTCCCTGCCCACAGTGAGTTTACGGTCTAGAGGAAGAGACAGACATTAACAGAAATAAATAAAAGTCCAGATATGTACATAAATGCTGTGGGGCTAGGAAGGAGGATGAATAAAGGGAACAAGTCAAGGTGATGCAGAAGGGAGTGGGAGAAGAGGAAAGGAGGGCTTAGTCAGGGAAGGCCTCTTGGAGGATATGAGCCCCAGAGCATAGAACAGTGCTTGGCACATAGTACGCACTTAACAAATACCATCATTATTATTCAATAGCGGTTTGATGTGGGATAGAGACTGTGTCCATCTTGATGAATTTGTATCTACCCCCACGCTTAGAACAGTGGCTGACACATAGTAAGTGCTTAAGAAATACCATTAGAAAAATGCCAACATTTCTTATAGTGTTTTCTCCCCTTGAGATCCCATTGTGTGGCTATACAGTCTATGCTGTTGTCCTTGGTTCAACTCCTCACCACCTGCCTATCACCCCTCTCCATCTAAAATACCAAGATTTCATCATCAATCGTATTTATTGAGCACTTACTGGTGCAGAGCACTGTACTAAGCGCTTGGGAAGTACAAGTTGGCAACATATAGACAGTCCCTACCCAACAGTGCCCTGAACGGAAATAAAAACCCAACCCTGTTTTCTGTTGGCATTAAATGAGAGATATTTTGTTTATTAACCTAAGCTGCCTTTTTTTGTTTAGTAGGAGTCAAAAATCACACATCGATAATTGAATATTTACCTAGGAATATGTTTAACGAATTGAATTCATGATCTTTTATTTACGTTGCTACTCGGTCTTGTAGCTGTTTTTTATGGCCAATTTTTTAGTCATATTTCAGTCAATTTTCTTGGATCTTGGGAATGCAGAAGTAGTGTGGCCTGGGACTCAGAAGGACCTGGGTTCTAATCCCAGCTTCACCACTTGTCTGCTTTGTGACCTTGGGCAAGTCATTTCAATTCTCTGGGCCTCAGTTATCTGTAAAATGGGGATTAAGACTGTGAGCCTCATGTGGGACAGGGACTGTACTCAACCTGATTAAGTTGTATCTACCCTAGCACTTAGTGCAGTGCCTGGCATGCAGTCAAATGCTTAATAAATACCATTATTATTATTATTAATTATTATTCAATAAACAGCAACTGACCTCGGTGGATATGTGCTAGAGCCAGGGTTGTAACATGGTGGAGGCATGAATTCCAAGCGCTGAAGAAATCCTCCTTCCTGATTTTGACCTGGCAGATTAAAAAGAAGGCAAATAAGAATGATGGCATTTGTGAAGCGCTTACTATGTGCAAAGCACTGTTCTAAGCGCTGAGTTACTTGCATCATTGAGAACTCGAGTTGTTTGGCTTTAGGGGCCCAAGGAGGACCAATAAGTCCAACAGGAATTTCTCACTGCAAAATATGAGGGAGACAAACGACGCTACTTATTGAGCATTTTACTGTGTGCGGAGCCTTGTACTAAGCGCTTGGAAGAGTGTGATACAACAGGGTTGGCAGACACGTTCCCTGACCGCAATGACAAGGAGGCAAATGAAAAATCTGTGCCAAAGGCTGCAAATAACAGGCATGATAACACAGCTCTAAACTGCCTTTGGTTTCCACATACGGCAGTCAAGACTTTGAATCTTGCCTTCGCCTTTTCCATCGCACACAATCAGTCAATCAACGGGACTGATTTGAGCACTTACTGCGTGGAGGGCACTGTGCTAAGCTCTTTTTTGTTTGAAGGCATTTATTAAGTGCTTATTATGTGCAAAACACTGTTTTAAGCGCTGGCACTGTTCTGAGCTCTTTGGAGAGTACACTAGAGCTAGAAGACATAATCAATTAATCAATCAATCAATGGTTTATATTGAGAGCTTACTTTGTGCAGGGTGCTATGCTAAGTGTTTGGGAGAGTACATTAATGATAATAATAATTATGGTATTTGTTAAGCCAAACACTGCTCTAAGCGCTGGGGTAGATACAAGGTCGGCAGGTTGTCCCAGTGGGGCTCACAGTCCCCAGAAAGCAAACAATTAATCAATCAGTGGTATTTATTGATCGCTTACTGTGTGTAGGGCTCTATACTAAGCGCTTGGAAGAGTACACTAGAATTAGAATACATAATCAGTTAATCATCCAATTTACGGTATTTATTGAGTGCTTACTGTGTGTAGGGCTCTATACTAAGCGCTTGGGAGAGTACACTAGAATTAGAATGCATAATCAGTTAATCATCCAATCTACGGTATTTATTGAGTGCTTACTGTGTGCAGGGAACTGTACTAAGCACTTCAGAAAGTACAATAGAGTTAGAAGACACAATCCATTAATCAATCAATCGAGGCTATTTATTCAGCATTTACTCTGGACAGAGCACTATACTAAGCTCCTGAGAGAGTCCAAAACAGTGACTTTCACCATCACTAGTGCCTTCCAGTACTCTAGACTGTAAGCTCGTTGTGGGCGGTGAATGTGTCTGTTTATTGTTGTTCTGTACCCTCCCAAGTCCTTAGTACAGTGCTCTGCACACAGTAAGCGCTCAATAAATAAGATTGAATGAATGAATTAAGGGAGAGCTGTATAGACATACATACTGAAAAACAACGGCCTGATCTTGCAATGATTTTACTCTATTTTTGCAACTAGAAATTTGGGATCAGTAACACATTTCTAATATCAATCAATCAATCACTTGTATTTAGTGAGTGCTTACCGTGTACAGGGCACTGTAATAAGTACTTGGGAGAGTACAATATAACAATAATGATATTTGTTAAGCGCTTACTATAATAATAATAATGATGGTATTTGTTAAGCGCTTATTACGTGCCAAGCACTGTACTATGTGTCAAGCACTGCTCTAAGTGCTGGAGTAGATTCATTCATTCATTCAATCATATTTATTGAGTGCTTACTGTGTGCAGAGCACTGTACTAAGCACTTTGAAAGTACAATTCGGCAACAAAGAGAGACAATCTCTACCCAACAACGGGCTCACAGTCTAGAACATAAATTAATTGGGTTGGAAACAGTCCCTGTCCCACATGGGGCTCATAGTCTTTATCCCCATTTTGCAAATGAGGTAACTGAGGCACAAGGAAGTGAAGCGACTTGCCCACGGTCATCTATCAGACAAGTGGAAGAAGCGGAATTAGAACTCAGGTCCTTCTGAGGCCCAGGACCAGGTTCAGCTCTAGCTATGAGGCCAACAATATAACAGACACATTCCCTGTCCACAGTGAGCTTACAATACTTTCTTATTCTCCATTTATCATGCTGATACGATCCGTTTGAAAAACTGCTACGCTTGAAGCACTTTGCTTTTTTTTTTATAAATAAAGGAAATTTGGGTTGGATTGAGTAACGCGGGTGAGGGGAAAAGAAAGGAACCACAGGGAAACAGTCTGAAAAAAGAACCAAGACAAGAACTCAGGGGTCTGGGAGACATGGACTAGGAGACGGAAATAGAAAATCGTAAAACCAACGTGACAGAGTAACTTTGTTCCCGGGGATTTTCCAGCCAGGAACTGGGACAGCTGATCCTGGTAATGACAGTTAATGCCAAAATTTCCATTTCTTTAGCTGTCTGTCATTCACTTTGTGGACAGGGAAAGTGTCTGTCAACTCTGTCGTATTGCACAAGTGCTTAGTACAGTGCTCTGCACACAGTAAGCGCTCAATACGTACGACTGATTGATTAATTTTGGTCATGGTCTCAGCCCACAAGGGGTTCATGATCCAAAAGGGAGAAAAGAGGGGGCAAACACCCCAGAAATGGAAACAAGAAAGGAAAAAAATAAGCTCTTTGTGGACAGGGAATGTGTCTACCAACTCTGTTGTACTGTACCCTCGCAAACGCTTAGTACAGTGCTCTGCGTGAAGTGGTCAATAAATTCCACCGATGACAGGGTGGCCCTCTGGCCTTGAGCTCATGGTTTCTGAATCTAAACTTTTTTTCGGGGGGTTAGGGTTGGAAATACTTGAATGGAAAGTTAATGTGTTCATCCTGGGGCCGCTTCACTATTAGAGAAACAGTGTGGCTAAGTGGAAACAGCACCGGTTTAGGAGTCAGAGGATGTGTGTTCTAATCCTTGCTCCACCATTATTTGTCTGCTGTGTGACCTTGGGCAAGTCACTTAATAATAATAACAATGGCATTTATTAAGCCCTTACTATGTCCAAAGCACTGTTCTAAGCACTGGGGAGGTTACAAGGTGATCAGGTTGTCCCATGTTGGGGGATTTACAGTCTTAATCCCCATTTTACAGATGAGGTAACTGAGGCACAGAGAAATTAAGTGACTTATTCAAAGTCACACAGCTGACAATTGGCGGAGCCGGGATTTGAACCCATGATCTCTGACCCCAAAGCCCGGGCTCTTTCTACTGAGCCACACTTTTTCTCTGCTACTTCACTTCTCTGTGCCTCAGTGAACTCATCTGTAAAATGGGGATTAATATTATGAGCCCCACTGGGGAAAACCTAATTACCTTGTACCTACCCCAGTGCTTAGAACAGTGCTTGGCACATAGTAAGCACTTAACAAATACTATTATTATTATTATTATTATTATTATTATTATTATTATTTCATCCCTCACTCGGCTCACAGCCAATGGATGCCCTTAATTTCTTTCACTCGGGGTCATGAAACCTGTTACTGAAATCGGTCTTTTTTTTTGGTTATATGTTCAGTGCTTACTATGTGCCAGACACTGTCCTAAGTGCTAAGCTAATCAGGTTGGGTGCAGTCATGTCCCACATTGGGCTCACAGGCTTAATCCCCATTTTACAGATGAGGGAACTGAGGCCCCAAGAAGATCTTGAGAAGCAGTATGGCCTAGTGGAGAGAGCACGGGCTTGGGAGTCAGATGGACCTGGGGTCTAATCCCAGTTCCGTCACTTGTCTTCGGTGTGATCAAAGGTAAGTCACTTCACTTCTCTGTGCCTCAGTTCCCTCATCTGTAAAATGGGACTGTGAGCTCCTTGCAGGCCAGGGACTGTGTCCAACATGATTTATTTGTATCCACCCTATAGTAATAATAATAATAATAATTACCATACTGGCTAAGCGTTTACTAGGTGCCAAGCACTGTTCTAAACTCTGGGGTAGATTCAAGTTAATTAGGTTGGGCACGGTCCCCGCATTGGGCTCACACTCTTATCCCCATTTTCCAGATGAGGTAACTGAGGCCCTGAGGAATGAAGTGAGCCCATTGTTGGGTAGGGATTGCCTCTGTTGCCAAATTGTACTTTCCAAGCACTTAGTACAGTGCTCTGCACACAGTAAGCGCTCAATAAATATGATTGAATGAATGACTTGCCCAGGGTCACCCAACAGACATGTGGATTAGAACCCAGGACCTTCTGACTCCCCAGCAAATGCTCTAACCACTAAGCCATGCTTTCCACCCTAGCTCTTGGCACACAATAAGCACTGAACAAGGCCACTATTATAATTATTATTATTACTCCTCACCACAGTCTTCTAGACTGTGAGCCCACTGTTGGGTAGGGACCGTCTCTATATGTTGAGAGCTTGTACTTCCCAAGTGAGCTCTGCACACAGTAAGCGCTCAATAAATACGATTGAAGGAATGAATGAATTATTATTATCACTCATTAAAACCAGCAAGGCATTCAGCCATCCGTGCCGTAACGTTATTAGCAAAGGAGCAGGCCCGGAAAACGGGGGTGTTGTCAGCGTTTCCCCAATGGCCACCTCTCTTCCGTGACTTGTGGTGACATTAGCGAAGGAGGCCCTTCCATTCTGGATCCTGGCTGCCTTAATATGGTTCACCGGGTCGCCAATTAAGAGAAACCCGAGGAAAAGGTCGAAAGAGTGTCGAGAGCTCAGGGAACGAACGGGGGGTCTGGCGTGTCCACGCCGGCTGATAAGGGCAATCTCAGGGAGGAGGCCGGGGGCCTCTCACACCGAGGCGGCCGTCACCTTTCGCTGCCACATTAGGAGAGCTAATTAGAACCGGTTGGTGTTGACTCCCTTCGCTTCTGCCAAATGGAGGGAGCGGGGAGGGGAGAAGCTAGTAGAGGACCCCCTGAAACAACCAGGAGGAGGCTAGTGGTCACTGTCAATCGATCGATCGATTGGTCAATCGTATTTATTGCAGAAACAGCATGGCGTAGTGTGGCAAGAGCCTGGGCCTGGGTTCCAGAAGGTCATAGGTTCTCCACACTTCATGCTGCTGCCCGGATTATCTTTGTCCAGAAACGCTCTGGGCATATTACTCCCCTCCTCAAAAATCTCCAGTGGCTACCAATCAATCTGTGCATCAGGCAGAAACTCCTCACCCTGGGCTTCAAGGCTGTCCATCACCTCGCCCCCTCCTACCTCACCTCCCTTCTCTCCTTCTACAGCCCAGTCCGCACCCTCCGCTCCTCCACCGCTGATCTCCTCCCCGTACCTCGTTCTTGCCTGTCCCACCATCGACCCCCGGCCCACGTCATCCCCTGGGCCTGGAATGCCCTCCCTCTGCCCATCCGCCAAGCTAGCTCTCTTCCTCCCTTCAAGGCCCTGCAGAGAGCTCACCTCCTCCAGGAGGCCTTCCCAGACTGAGCCCCTTCCTTCCTCTCCCCCTCGTCCCCCTCTCCATTCCCCCATCTTACCTCCTTCCCTTCCCCACAGCACCTGTATATATGTATATATGTTTGTACATATTTATTACTCTATTTATTTATTTATTTATTTTACTTGTACATATCTATTCTATTTATTTTATTTTGTTAGTATGTTTGGTTTTGTTCTCTGTCTCCCCCTTTTAGACTGTGAGCCCACTGTTGGGTAGGGACTGTCTCTATATGTTGCCAATTTGTACTTCCCAAGCGCTTAGTACAGTGCTCTGCACATAGTAAGCACTCAATAAATACGATTGATGATGATGATGATGATGATACAATAGAGGTGGTAGATATGATTCCAGCCAACAAGGAGCTTGCAGTCTACGGGCGGGTAGACAGATGTTAAAAGAAATGAGAGAGAGGGGAAATGGTAGAGTGTAAGAATATAGTAAGCACTTAATAAATGCCATTATTATTATTATTATTATTATTATCATTATTATTATTATTATTATTATTCACTTACTGTGTGGAGAGTGCTGTACCATGTGCTTGGAAACATACAATAGAAGCGGTAGATGTGATTCTGGCCCACAAGGAGCTTGCAGTCTAAGGTCGGGTAGACAGATGTTAAAAGAAATGAGAGAGAGGGGAAATGGTAGAGTGTAAGAATATAGTAAGTGCTTAATAAATGACATTATTATTATTATTATTATTATTATTATTATTATTATTATTATTATTATCATTATTGAGCGCTTACTGTGTGGAGACTGCTGTACTATGTGCTTGGAAACATACAATAGAGGCAGTAGATGTGATTCCAGCCCACAAGGAGCTTGCAGTCTAAGGGCAGGTAGACAGACGTTAAAAGAAATGAGAGAGAGGGGAAATGGTAGAGTGTAAGAATATAGTAAGCGCTTAATAAATGCCATTATTATTATTATTATTATTATTATTATTATCATCATTATTAAGCACTTACTGTTTGGAGAGGGCTGTACCATGTGCTTGGAAATATACAATAGAGGCGGTAGATGTGATTCCAGCCCACAAGGAGCTTGCAGTCTAAGGGCAGGTAGACAGACGTTAAAAGAAATGAGAGAGAGGGGAAATGGTAGAGTGTAAGAATATAGTAAGCGCTTAATAAATGACATTATTATTATTATTATTATTATTATTATTATTATTATTATTATTATTATGTGCTTACTGTGTGGAGAGTGCTGTACCATGTGCTTGGAAGCATAGAGGTGGTAGATGTGATTCCAGCCCACAAGGAGCTTGCAGTCTAAGGGCAGGTAGACAGACATTAAAAGAAATGAGAGAGAGGGGAAATGGTAGTGTGTAAGAATATGTACATAAATCCTGTGAGTCTGGAGGAGATTATCAAAGTGCTTAAGGGATGCACAATAAAGCACACAGGCAACAAGGAAGGCCTCTTGGAGATGTGATTTTTCCAGGCTGATTACGAGAAACTGATCACCAGGAGGATGTGTCCCCACTCCCCAAGAATCTCCCGTGGTTGCCCAACCACCTCCACATCGAACAGAAACTCTTCACCATCAGCTTTAAAGCAGTCAATCCCCTTGCCCACCTCCTATCTCACCTTACTACTCTTCTGCTACAACTCAGCCCACACACTTGGCTCCTCTAATACCAAACTTCTCACTGGGCCTCCATCTCATTTATCTCGCCACCGACCTCTCACCCACGTCCTGTCCCTAGCCTGGAACACCCTCCCTTTTCACATCTGACAGACGATCACTCTCTCCCCGCCTCAAAGTCTTATTAAAGGCCTACCTCCTCCAAGAGGCCTTCCCTGACTAAGCCCCCTTTCCTCTTCTCTCGCCCCCTCCTTTGTCACCCTGATTTGCCCCCTTTATTCACCCCCGTCAGCCCCACAGCACTAATGTATATCTGTAATTTATTTATTATATTATCTGTCCTCCCCTCTAAACTGTAAACTCATTTTTTGTTTTTGTTCCTCTTTGCCCACTCCACTCAGCATCTCCCTGACTTGCTCCCTTTACTCATCTCCCCTCCCAGCCCCATGGCACTTATATACATATCTGTCATTTATTTATTTATAGTAATGCCTCTTTCCCCACCTAGACTGTAAGCTCATTGCAGGCAGGGAATGTATCTGTTTATTCTTATATTGTACTCTCCCAAGCACTCAGTACAGTGCTCTGCACACACTAAGTGTTCAATAAATAAGATTGAATGAATGAATGAATGATTGAATGAATGTTCCAGGCACTGTACTAAGCACTGGAGTAGATACTTGTAGTCAGGGAATGTGTCTTCCAGCTCTGCTACTTTGTAATAATAATAATAATGATGATGGTATTTGTTAAGCACTTAACTATGTGCCAGGCACTATACTAAGCGCTGGGATTGTTACAAACAAATTGGGTTGAATGATTGAATTGAATGATGGTATTTGTTAAGCGCTTACTATGTGCCAAGCACTGTTCTAAGCACTGGGGAAAATACAAGGTTATCAGGTTGTCCCACGTGGGGCTCACAGTCTTAATCCCCATTTTACAGATGAGGTAACTGAAGCACAGAGAAATTAAATGACTCACCCAAAGCCACACAGCTGACAAGTGGCAGAGCCGGGATTAGAACCCATGACCTCTGACTCCCAAGCCCGGGCTCTTTCCACTAAGCCAGGCTGCTTCTCAGGGTTGGAAACAGTCCCTGTCCCATGTGGGGGTCACAGTCTCAATACTCTCCCAAGCGCTCAGTACAGTACTCCGTATACAGGAAGCGCTCAATAAATTCAATTGATTGATTGATTGATTGGCTGTTGCCACTAGAAGCCACATGTGGTCTCACCGACTGCCTTCGGGGGTTCAGGAACCCTCTCTAGCTGCTTGTGAGGACAGACTGCTCCGATCATGTATGGAGGGTAGCTCTTCTCAGCCCTACCCTCAGCAGGAAATATGGGAGGAAATGACACGTGCACGCACGCAAAAACGCACACACAAACGCCCCCCACAAAGCCTTGTTGAAGGCCCATCTCCTCCAAGAAGCCTTCCCTGACTAAGCCCTCCTTTCCTCTTCTCCCACTCCCTTCTGCGTCACCTTGGTTTGCTCCCTTTATTCGTCCCCGCTTCCCAGCCCCACGAAGAGAGGCTTGGGAGCAACAAAGCTGGAGACACTGGGGAAAGAGAGCCGGATTACAGCACAGGCCTGGGTGTCGGAAGGACCTGGGTTCTAATCCTGACTCTGCCAGTTGCCTGCTCTGTGACCTTGGGCATATAATAATAATAATAATAATTTTGGCATTTGTTAAGCGCTTACTATGTGCAAAGCCCTGTTCTAAGCGCTGGGGAGTATACAAGGTGATCAGGTTGTCCCCCGTGGGGCTCACAGTCTTCATCCCCATTTTACAGAGGGGGTAACTGAGGCCCAGAGAAGTGACTTGCCCAAAGTCACACAGCTGACAATGGGCGGGGCCGGGATTTGAACCCATGACCTCTGACTCCAAAGCCCGGGCTCTTTTCCACTGAGCCAAGCTGCTTCTCTGCATATCACTTCACTTCTCTGGGCCTCAGTTCCCTCGTCTGGAAAATGGGGATTAAGACCGCGAGTCCCAGGTGTGAGATGGACTGTGTCTAAACCAGATTAGCCTGTAGCTACCCAGTGCCCGGTACGGTGCCTGGAACATAGTGAGCGCTTAACAAATACCATTAAAAAAAAAAGAGCAAGAAGGGAAGGCGGTGAGAGATGAAGTCGCCGGAGGGTGGTTGTCAGCGACGAAAGGGGGCTTCAGTTGTGGAAAATTTTGCAAAGGGCAAACACATACAGAGAGCTCAGGAACTCCTAACCAAAAAACAAGAAAAATGTATTCAAATTCAGAGTAATGGCAACCTGTTCCACTGCAGTCTGTTTCTTGGGATTTCCCCGAACGCGAACCCTAATGACCTTTAAAGACCCCAAAAGCGATTCTCTGTACCCTCGTCGGTATTATCGCTGGCTTCCGCCCGGTCCAGGAAGCTGAAGTATCTCTCGTTGAGAGGGGAGTAAGCACGCTCTGCCCATAATGGTGATGTTCTTCCCTTTGCAAATCAATTTATGGTAGATAACGATAATAATGATGGTATTTGCTAAACGCTTTTTATGTGCCAGGCATTGTACTAAGCGCTGGGGTTGATAGAAGCAAATCAGGTTGGCCACAGTCCCTGTCCCATGTGGGGCTCATAGTCTCGATCCCCATTTTACAGATGAGGTAACTGAAGCCCAGAGAAGTGAAGTGACCTGTCCAAGGTCACACAGCAGACAAAGTGGCTGAGCCGGGATTAGAACTCATGACCTTCTGACTCCCGGGCCCAGGCTCTATCTGCTGCACCATACTGCTTCTCACGCAACTGCAGCAGATGCGGTGGATACAAGCTAATCAAGTTGGACACAGTCCCTGTCCCACATGGGGGGGGGCTCACGGACTTCATCCCCATTTTATGGATATGGTAACTGAGGCAACAGAGCAGGGAAGTGACTTGTCACACAGAAGACAACTGGCAGAGGCAGAATTAGAACCCAGATCTGTCCGACGCTCAGGCCCTGGCTCTTTCCAAATCCCTCAAAGAGATTGCACACACCTGTTGCTTCCGCTGCCTCTCCTCCAGCTCCCTTTTGGATCCACCACAATCCGGTTTCCCCTTACCATCTTAAGCTTGTTGTGGGAAAGATACATGACTTACCAACTCTGTTGTATAATAATAATAACAATAATAATAATAATAATGGCATTTAGTATGTGCTTACTATGTGCAAAGCACTGTTCTAAGCGCTGGGGAGGTTACAAGGTGATCAAGTTGTCCCAAGGGGGCTCACAGTCTTCATTCCCATTTTACAGTCTTCATTCCCATTTTACAGATGACGTAACCGAGGCCCAGAGAAGTGAAGTGATTTGCCCAAAGTCACACAGCTGACAAGTGGCAGAGCCAGGATTTGAACCCACGACCTTTGACTCCAAAGCCCAGGCTCTTTCCACTGAGCCAATGCGGCTTCTCTTGTAATAATAATAATAATAATAATAATAATAATAGCATTTGTTAAGCGCTTACTATGTGCAAAGCACTGTTCTAAGCGCTGGGGAGGATACAAGGTGATGAGGTTGTCCTACTTGGGACTCACAGTCTTAATCCCCAGTTTACAGATGAGGTAACTGAGGCCCAGAGAAGTGAAGTGACTTGCCCAGGCTGCTTAGTACAGTGCTCTGCATACACTAAGCGCTCAATAAATAGCACTGATTGAATGATTGATTCAGTCCATGGAACCTACAGTCTCCAATGACCTCTTCCTTTTCAACTCTGATGGACTCTCACTGTATTCATCCTCTTTGACCCCTTGCCTGCCTGTGACAGAATGGACCCCTCCCCTTTTTAAAGGTATTTTGTCAAGCGCTTATTATGTGCCCAGCACTGTACTAAGCACTGGGATAGATAGAGAAGCAGCGTGGCTCAGTGGAAAGAGCCCGGACTTTGGAGTCAGAGGTCATGGGTTCAAATCCCAGCTCCGCCAGTTGTCAGCTGTGTGACTTTGGGCAAGTCACTTAACTTCTCTGTGCTTCAGTTACCTCATCTGGAAAATGGGGATGAAGACTGTGAGCCCCCCGTGGGACAACCTGATCACCTTGTAACCTCCCCAGCGCTTAGAACAGTGCTTTGCATATAGTAAGCGCTTAATAAATGCCATCATTATTATTATACGAATAATCAGGTTGGCCACAGTTCCTTCCCCACATGGGCCTCACAGTCTAAGTTGGAGAGAGTAGTATTTAACTCCCATTTTACAGAAGAGGCAACTGAGGAACAGAGAAGTGACTTGCCCAGTGTAACACAGCAGACAAGTGACAGAGCTGGAATCATCTTCACCTTTATCATCGGAGGTATTTATTGAGTGCCTACTGAATGCAAAGCACTGTGCTAAGTGCTTGAGAGAGTTCAACAGAAGTCTTAATGCACTATAACAAAAGGAGCATCCAACAATCGTATTTATTGAGCTTTTACTGTGTGCAGAGCTCTGTATTAAGTGCTTGGGAGGGTATGATGTAACAGTCTTGGTAGACATGTTCCCTTCCACAACAAGCCTACAGTCTAGAGGGGGAGACAGACATTAATATAAATAAACAAATTACGGATACGTATATAAGTGTTGTGAAACTGAGGGAGGTGTGAATAAAAGGAGCAAATAATAATAAAAATAATGGCATTTATTAAGCCATTAACAGTGCAAAGTACTGTTCTAAGCACTGAAGGTTACAAGGTGATCAGGTTGTCCTACGTGGGGCTCACAGCCTTAACCCCCATTTTACAGATGAGGTAACTGAGGCACAGAGGAGTTAAGTGCAAATCCAAATCCAAGTGCAAGGGCCAAACAGAAGGGAGTGGGAGAAGAGGAAGTGACGGTTTAGTCGGGGAAGGTCTCTTGGAGGAGGTGTGGCTTCAACAGGGCTTTGAAGGAGTGCATTGGACCATTTTTTCCTCCATGTTCGTTTCCAGGCCCTTTCTCAATCAATCAATCGATCGATCTATTTATTGAGCACTTACTGTGTGCAGAGCACTAGACTAAGCCCTGGGGAGAGTTACAGTACAACCGAGTTGGTAGACATAATCCCTGGCACAACGAACTTACCGAACTTACTTAACGAACTTAGACTGTGAGCCCACTCTTTTAGACTGTGAGCCCACTGTTGGGTAGGGACTGCCTCTATATGTTGCCAACTTGTACTTCCCAAGCGCTTAGTACAGTGCTCTGCACACCGTAAGCACTCAATAAATACGATTGATTGATTGATTGATTGATTGATTACCGTCTAGCGGGGGAGACAGACATTAATATGAATCAATATAATTACGGATATGGACATGTTTCAAGGGGCTGAGGGAGGGGTGAATAAAGGGAGCAAATCAGGATGATGGGGAAGGGAGTGGGACCAGAGGAAATGAGGGCTTAGCCAAGGAAGACCCCTTGGAGGAGATGAGGCTTCAGTAAGGCTTTGAATGGGGGCCTGGGACCTTTTTTTTGTTGTTCCAAGCCTTCTCCCCAGCCCTTTTCTCCATGAGCCCACCACGAAATAATTCAGTTCTTAGATCCTGGAATATCTCACTTGATTTTGATTCTGAGTGACCTCCTGCCCTCCCATTGTCCACTGAAACCTACAGACTATCAGACACTCCCTACTTACTGGCCTCGCGGCAAGCCACAGGCCCGAAGACCACACAAATGATTCAGACAATCAGGCACACCTCTAAGTAACTCAGGAAATGTCTTTCAGCCATCGGAAATCAGCCTGGGACCTCGAGGGGGTTTGGTTCTGGAGGAGGGCTTAAATTCTGCCTGCGTTTTCAAAACAATCTAAATGCCAAAGCTTTCTCAAGTCAAATGGAGAGGGAGAATTAGTCAATCATATTTACTGGGCGCTCACTGTATGCAGAGCACTGTACTAAGCACTTAGGAGAGTACAAGTTAAGGAGTCACATTCCTTTACCAACAGTTTACAGTTGAGAAGGGGAGACAGACATGAATATAAATAAATCAGTGACAGATATGTATATAAGTGCTGTGGGGCTGGGAGAGGGGATGAATAAAGGAAGCAAGTCACAGTGATGCAGGAGGGAGTGGAAGAGAAGGAAAAGAGAGCCTACTCAGGGAAGGCCTCTTGGAGGAGTTGTACCTTTAGAAAGACTTTGAAGAGGGAAGATTAATTGTCTGTCGGATCTGAGGAGGGAGGGCACTCCAGGCCAGAGGCGGGACGTGGGAGAGAGGTTGGCGGCGAGATAGACGAGGTACAGTGAGAAGGTTAGCATTAGAGGACTAGAGTGTGCAGGCTGGGTGAGGTAGGAGGGGGCAAAGTGATTTAAAGCCAATGGTAAGGAGCTTCTGTTTGATGTGGAGGTGTAAAGGAGTCTTTGGGCCCCTTTAAACAGCCCTCTTCAAACCCCAGGGTGGGGCAGAGAAACCCTTCCTAGCCCCACATCACTTCTGCACATATCCGTAATTTATTTATTTATATTAATGTCTGTCTCCCCCTCTAGACTGAAAGCTTGTTGTGGAGAGGGGATGAATCTGTTATATTGTCGTATTGCACTTTCCTTCTCCAGCCCAGCCCGCACCCTCCGCTCCTCTGCCGCTAACCTCCTCACTGTACCTCGTTCTCGCCTGTCCCGCCTATGACCCCCGGCCCACGTCCTCCCCCTGGCCTGGAATGCCCTCCCTCCACACATCCACCAAACTAGCTCTCTTCCTCCCTTCAAAGCCCTACTGAGAGCTCACCTCCTCCAAGAGGCCTTCCCAGACTGAGCCCCCTTTTTCCTCTTCTCCTCCCCATCCTCCCCGTCCCTACCTCCTTCCCCTCCCCACAGCGCTTCTCTATATGTTTGTATAGATTTATTACTCTATTTATTTTAATTTGTACATATTTACTATTCTATTTATTTTGTAAATAACGTGCATCTAGCTTTATCTGTATTTGTTCTGACGACTTGACACTTGTCTAACATGTTTTGTTTTGTTGTCTGTCTCTCCCTTATAGACTGTGAGCCCTTTGTTGGGTAGGGACCGTCTCTATACATTGCTGACTTGTACTTCCCAAGCTCTCAGTACAGTGCTCTGCACACAGTAAGCGCTCAATAAATACGATTGAATGAATGAATGAATGAATACAGCACTCTGCACACAGTAAGGGCTCAATAACTACGTCTGACTGACTGTACTATGGGTGATCAAGGAAGAGGAGGAAAAGACATGTCTTTTCAGGCAGATCTTCTAACCCTGACCTTAACCCTCTCACCTTCTTACATCTTCCCAAAGAAGCGGTGTGGCACCAGTGGAAAAAGCCCAGGCCTGAGAATCAGAGGACCTGGGTTCTAATCCCGGCTCAGCCAATTTCTTGCTGTGTCACCTTGGGTAAGTCACTTCTCAGTGCCTCAATTTCCTCAACTGATATATAGGGATACAATCCCTGTTCTCCCTCCTACTTGGATTGTGAGCCCCAGAACAGCGTGGCTCAGTAGAAACAGCATGGGCTTTGGAGTCAATGGTCATGGGTTCAAATTCTGGCTCCGCCAATTGTCAGCTGTGTGACTTTGGGCAAGTCACTTCACTTCCTGGGCCTCAGTTACCCACCTGTAAAATGAGGATTGACTGTGCACCCCCTGTGGGACAACCTGATCACCTTGTAGCCTCCCCAGCGCTTAGAACAGTGCTTTGCACATAGTAAGCGCTTAACAAATACCATCACCATTATTATTATTATTATTATTATTATTATGTGGGACAGGGACTGTGTCCGACCTGATTAACTTTCATCTACTCTAGCGCTTAGAACTGTGCTTAACAGATAGTAAGTGCTTAACAAATGTGATTTTTAAAAGTCACTTGAGAATCCAGGGGACCAAATTCTTGGAATTTAGGTACCAGAAAAGGTTTAAGCTCTGCAGTAACCCTTGAGCAGTTACACCATTGGGCTATAAATCGAAATATCTTTGACAGAGGATCCCAGGACCAAGTAGGACAGAGATTTTAAACTTCTGAAAATTTAGCTTTCCAAGAAAAGTACACATTTGAGTCTCTGAGCAGAAAATGTTTACAATCATAGGGAGAAAATGTCACTACTTCTGGATGCTTAATGAGGGTTTTTAATGCACTAAGAGCAATATGGAAAATTTGAGTCAGCAGACACATAAAATGAGAAATCAGCATGTAGTGTAAACTAAAGTGGGGAGAGGAAGAAGGAAGGGAGGCAGTGATGAGGCTGAAACAGTTGTTTTCTACATGAAATAGTCTCCACATTGTCTTTGATTTTGACCGTTAGAAACTGTCTAGGCCTATAAAGTTCCTTTTATTAGTCTTAAGCTTAGTGCCGGTATTACATTAACAACTGATGACAACGACATAATGACTCAGCAGCCTGCAATTCTGAAAATAAACAGCATTTAGGGAAAAGCAGGGGCAGCAGACGCCACTTTCTACTTGACGGTTAAATTCTTGCCCTCTGGCTAAGGAAATTACCTATGGCTATGGCCAGTGAGACACAGAATTAGACAAATAAATAGTAGAAATTAGAATTCTTCAAAAGAGGATGTCTCCAGATCACATTCAGTCTCTCTGCTAGCGGGAGACGTGAGCGCCTTGGGTATTTGTAAGTGAAAAAGCTAAACTGAATATCTAAGTGTTGCTGAGTTAGGAAGCTTTCCTGTGGCTGGGGGGTTTAGGGGGTGGGAGGTGTGCAAGGAGTCTTTCGATCAGTCAATCGATGGTATTTATCAAGCGAGAGAAGGAGCATGGCCTAGTGGTTAGAGCTTGGGACCGGGAGTCCCAAGTGCTTGACACATAGTAAGTACTTAACAAGTCCTCTCCTCCTCCCCAACCACCCCCACCCTACCTCCTTCCCCTCCCCACAGCACCTGTATATGTTTGTACAGATTTATTACTCTATTTTACTTGTACACATTTTACTACTCTATTTTGTTAATGATGTGCATCTAGCTTTATTTCTATTTATTCTAATGACTTGACCCCCGTCCACATGTTTTGTTTTATTGTCTGTGTCCCCCTTCTAGACTGTGAGCCTGTTGTTGAGTAGGGACCGTCTCTCTATGTTGCCAACTTGTACTTCCCAAGCGCTTAGTGCAGTGCTCTGCACACAGTAAGCACTCAGTAAATACGATTGATTGATTGATTTGCACACAGTAATTATATTATTCTATTAATTTATTTCATTTGTACATATTTATTCTATTTATTTTATTTTGTTAATATGTTTTGTCTTGTTGTCTGTCTCCCCCTTCTAGACTGTGAGCCCGCTGTCGGGTAGGGACCATCTTTCTATGTTGCCGACTTGTACTTCCCAAGCGCTTAGTACAGTGCTCTGCACACAGTAAGCGCTCAATAAATACGATTGAATGAATGAATGAATGAGTCAGAAGTGCCTGGGTTCTAATCCCTGTTCCTCCACTTATCCGCTGTGTGACCTTGGGCAAGTCACTTCACTTCTCTGTGCCTCCGCTACCTCATCTGTAAAATGGGGATTAAGACTGTGAGCCCCATGGGGGACGGGGACTGTGTCCAATCTGATGTGCTTGCATTCGCCCCAGTGCTTAGGATAGTGACCGTCACATAGTAAGTGCTTAACATCTACCATAAAAAGTGTTTACTGTATGCAGAGGACTGGGCTTGGGAGAGTACAATATAACAGAGTTGGTAGGTCCGTTCTCTTAACCACAAGAAGCTTATAGTCTAGAGAAGACACACATAAAAATAACTTCTAGAAAGGGGAAGTGGCAGAATATAAGGATGTAAGTGCTGTGGAGCTGAGGGTGGGGTAAATAAAAGGTACTTAAAAGATACGCATCCAAATGGATAGGCGATAGACATGGAAAGAATATGGGCTTTAGGAATCAGAGGACCTGGGTTCTAATCCTGACTCTGCCGCTTGTCTGCTGTGTGAAGCAAGTCACTTCGCTTCTCTGGGCCTCAGTTCCCTCATCTGTAAAATGGGGATTTAGACAGCACACCCCATGTGGGACCTAGCCCAGCGCTTAGTGTCTAGCACACAGAAATAATTTAACAACTATGCTTTCAGAGATATTAAAAAGAAAGAAATAAGGGAACGGAAGGAGGGGAAATGAGGCCTTAGTTGGGGAAGCCTTCCTGTTGACTTCCTTGCCTCCCCTCTTTAGTCAATCGCATTTATTGAGTGTTTACTCTCTAGTAGTAGTAGTTGTGGTAATAGTTATACAAGTAGTAGTAATAGTAATAGTGAGCCCCCCGTGGAACAACCTGATCACCTTGTAACCTCCTCAGCACTTAGAACAGTGCTTTGCACAGAGTAAGCGCTTAATAAATGCCATTATTATTATTATTTATTAGGAATACACATGTGGGAATTAAGACACAGTCACTGACTTTCAGGGAGTTCAAAATCAGGCCCCAAGGGACAATTCTGGCCCTTCATCTCAATCACTCTCAACGAGTGGTATTCATTAAAACCTTCACAGACTCTTTAGAAGGCAAGTTGAACAGACCTGTTCAACTCAAAAGGAGAGTTCACAACCTCAAAGAGACAAAATTGGCAAGCTACTTGACACCCTGGTGGTTTACCAGAATCCCCGAGCTTCTGACTCCATCAATAGCATTTGCTAAGAGCCTACTGCACGCAGAGAGCTGTACTAAGCGCTTGGAGAAATGTAACAGCGGTAAACCTTTCCTCTTCTCCCACACACTTCTGTGTCGCTCTGACTTGCTCCCTTTGTTCGTCCCCGCTCCCAGCCCCACAACACCGATGTCCGTAGCTGTCATTCATTTATTTCTATTTATTCATTTATTTATAAATTTATAACTTCATTTACTTATTTCTATTGAAGTGGGCTTCCCCCCTTCTGTAAACTGTAAACTGACTGTAAACTCATGGTGGCGGGAAATGTGTCTGTTTATTGCTGTGCTTGTATTCTCCCAAGAGTTTAGTACAGTGCTCGGCACACAGTAAGCGCTCAATAAACAGGATTGAATGAAGGAGTGAAAGAATGAATAAAGGCACACAAGCTCAGGAGCTTTCAGTCTAATGAGAGAGACAGATACAAAATCACTGACGGATGGGGATGAAGAGAGAAGGGAACGACGGGTAGTTAACAAATTAACTTGCACCAACCCTAGCGCTTAGGACAGTGTCTCCCCCTCTAGACTGTAAGCTTGGCATGAACAAGGAACGTGACTGCTAATTCTGTTATATTATCCTCTCCCAAGAGCTTAGTACAGTGTTCTTCACACAGTAAGCGCTCAGTAAATCTAGACTGCAAGCTCATCTCTAGACTATAAATGTCTTGCAGGCAGGGAATGTGTCTCTTAAGTGTTATATTGTACTCTCCCGAGTGCTTTGCATACAGTAAGTGCTCAATAAATATGATTGAATGATTGAATGAATGAACGAATAAATACCACTGATTGATTAACTGACACACAGTCAGCACTTAACAAATACCATTAAAATGGGTAATCAATCATATTTATTGAGCAGAGCACTGTATTAAGCGCTTGGGAGAAGACAATATAAACTGAGTCAGTAGACACATTCTCTGCCCACAGCAAGGATAGTTGGATAAAGAAATGTCTAAGTGTACGCTCCCAAGAGCTTAGTAATAATAATAATAATAATAAAATAATGATAATAATTGTGGTATTTGTTAAGTGCTTACTATGTGCCAGGCACTGTACTAAGCACTGGGGTGGATACAAGCAAATTGGGTTGGACACAGTCCCTGTCCCACGTGGGGCTCAGAATCTTAATCCCCATTTTACAGATAAGGTAACTGAGGCCTAGAGAAGTGAAATGACTGGTCCAAGGCCACACAGCAGACAAGTGGCAAAGCCCACATAAGGACCCAGGTCCTTCTGATTCCCAGGTCCATACTCTACCCATTAAGCCGTGCTATCTTCTCCACACGGTAAGCATTCAATAAATACAATTGGTTAATGAACAGAGTGCATAAACAAATTGTACCAGAATTCTATGGACGACATGAATGCAGAAGTGGAGAAGTATTGAAAATGTCCAAATAATTGATTCTTCCACAATAAATTACCACCTGGTTCTTTACTGTTCCTTGGTAGAATATTCCACTATCAAGAAACTTAGTCGAGAGGAAAACGGTAGCAAATAATGGATTGATGTCTTTACCTTGTAGTAAATCCGGGCTGCCAAACCACGTTGAAGAACCCTTTCCCGGAAACACACTGCTTTCAGCAGAAAGGTCAGATTACCAATTGTGTCCAGGTTAAATGCCAGAAAACTAAAGGAAAAATGCACAGAAGGTGTTATTTATTACTTTTACACCCTGGCAGATTTCAGCAAGAGGAAATGGTCTTAAATTGCAGGAAGAGAGTTTTGCGTTGAAAGTTTCAGAGATTTAAAGAAGAGTTTTCTGATAGTGGGATACTTACTGGACATGGGACAGGAATAGCAAAAGGGAATGAAGTCATTTCCTTCTTAAAGGATCTTTAAGAATAGCATAAAGATAAATTCTTTACAGTCCTCTCTCTCTCTCTCTCTTTCTCTCTCTCTTTCTCTTCTCTACCCCACAAAGTGGAAAGAGCATTCAGAAGCTTGTGTCTAATCCTGGCTCCACCACATACCTGCTGGATGATCTTGGTCATATAATTTCACTTCTTTGTTCCCTCCGCTGTAAAATGGAGATTTAATAATACCTGTCCTCCTTCCTACTTAGGCTGGGAGCCCCATGTGGGACATGGATTGTGTCCACCCTGATTATCTCGCATCTGCCCCAGCGCTTAGTACAGTGCTTGGCATAAAGTAAGCACTTGATGAATACCGTTATTTTTATTAGTACCTTATTTGTACTTCCCAAGCGCTTAGTACAGTGCTCTGCACATAGTAAGTGCTCAATAAATACGATTGATGATGATGATGATGATTAGTAGTATTTAAAACATTTATCTGGCCACATTCATTCATTCATTCAATCGTATAAATCGTATTTGAGAAGCAGCATGGCTCAGTGGAAAGAGCACGGGCTTTGGAGTCGGAGGTCATGGGTTTGAATCCTGACTCCGCCACATATCTGCTGTGTGACCTGGGCCAAGTCACTTAACTTCTCAGAGCCTCAGTTACCTCATCTGTAAAATGGGGATTAAGACTGTGAGCCCCACGTGGGACAACTTGATCACCTTGTATCCCCCCCAGCGCTTAGAACAGTGCTCTGCACATAGTAAGCACTTAACAAATGCCATCATTATTATTATTATTATTATTAATCATGACATCATCATCAGTGATTCTATCAATGATAATAATGATGACAAGGAAGAAGGCTAATAATGTTAGGAATGATACTTTTTAAGAGCTTACTAGGTGTCAAGCACTGTTCTAAGAGCTGGGGTAGATACAACCTAATCATTCATTCATTCATTCAATCGTATTTATTGAGTGCTTACTGCGTGTACAGCACTGTACTAAGCGCTTGGGAAGTCCAAGTTGGCGACATATAGAGATGGTCCCTACCCAACAACAGGCTCATAGTCTAGAAGGGGGAGACAGACAACAAAACAAAACACGTGGACAGGTGTCAGGTCATCAGAATAAATAAAAATAAAGCTAGATGCACACTATTAACAGAATAAATAGAATAGTAAATATGTACAAGTAAAATAAATAGAGTAATAAGTCTGTACAAACACATATACAGGTGCTGTCATGTTGGACACAGTCCCCATCCCATGAGGGGGCTCACAATCTCAATCCCCATTTTACAGATGACGTAACTGAGGCCCAGAGAAGCGAAGTGACTTGCCCAAAGTCACACAGCAGATAAGTGGTGGAGCTGGGATTAGAATCCACGACCTTCTGGCTCCATTAGACCACGCTGATTCCTCTGCATCACCCGAAACAGCGTCCTTTTCATTCAGTGCAGTTCCGACGCTGGGAATCCTATCTGAAGGAGCCCCAGGAGAAGAAGCCGTCCTGCTGAGGAAATGTCAGATGCTCTACACACAGTAAGCGCTCAATAAATATGATTGAATGAATGAATGATTGAATTAGCTTGTATCTACCCCAGCTCTTAGACCAGTGCTTGACACCTAGTAAGCGCTTAAAAAGTATCATTCCTAACATTATTAGCCTTCTTCCTTGTAATCATTATTATCATTGATAGAATCACTGATGATGATGTCATGATTTATAATAATAATGATTGCATTTGTTAAGTGCTTACTATGTGCAGAGCACTGTTCTAAGCGCTGGGGGGGATACAAGGTGATCAAGTTGTGCCACGTGGGGCTCACAGTCTTAATCCCCATTTTACAGATGAGGTAACTGAGGCTCAGAGAAGTTAAGTGACTTGCCCCATTCATTCACTGGGTCAGTAGAGGAGGCAGCATGGTGTAATGGCTAGAGCACAGGAATGGGAATCCAGAAGGAAATGGGTTCTAATCCTGGCTCAGCCACTTGGCTGCTTTGTGGCCTTGGGCAAGTCACTGCTTCTCTGGGCCTCGGTTACCTCAGCTGTAAAATGGAGATTAAGACTGTGAGCCTCATGCGGGACAGGGACTTTGTCCAACCTGCTTTGCTTGTATCCACCCCAGCGCTTAGAGCCCCCTTTTAGACTGTAAGCCCACTGTTGGGTAGGGACTGTCTCTATATGTTGCCAACTTGGACTTCCCAAGCGCTTAGTACAGTACAATAAATACGATTGATTGATTGATTTGTACGGTGTCTGGCACATAGTAAGCACTTAACAAATACCACAATTATTATTATTTGGACTGATTCAGGATCAGTAAGTCATTCCTCAAAAATGATTGAGGAAGTTGCTTTGCTGAGTATTTTTACACTAGGCCAAATAGGGAGTAATAGTAAAATAGTAAGCGTCCCCTTGCATGAAGATAGATGGAATCATTTATTTTAAGCAGGGAGAGGATTAAATGGTATTTGTGAAGTGCTTACTATGGGTCAAGCACTGTACTAAGCGCTGGGGTAGATACAAGCTAAGCAGGTCCCACGTGGGGCTCACAGTCTAAGTAGGAGGGAGAACAGGGATTGAATCCCCATTTTGTAGTTGAGGGAACGGAGGCACAGAGAAGTGAAGTGATCAGTTACCTCATCTGTAAAATGGGGATTAATACTGTGAGCCCCACGTGGGACAACCTGATCACCTTGTAACCTCCCCAGTGTGTAGAACAGTGCTTTGCACATTGTAAGTGCTTAACCAATACCAAAATTATTATTATTATTATTATTATTATTATTATTATTATTATTATTATTTGCCCAAGGTCACAACAGACAAGCAGCCAAATCGGGATTAAAAGCCAGGTCCTCTGACTTTCAGGTCTGTGGTCTTTCCATTAAGCTATGTGGCTTCTCTAAGTATAATTTCACAGTTATTCTCAATCAAGAGTCAAACACATTTTATTAACCTGTTCTATCCTTCTGTTGCTTTGCATTGTTGGCTTTGCACAGCACCTCCTGGTTTGGGATTCTGTTGCCTAGATCAATTTCCTTATAAAAAAAAAAGTTATGCGCAAATCTCCCCACTCCTCAAAAACCTCCAGTGACTGCCCATCCATCTCTGCATCAAAATGAAATTCCATATAATAGATTTAAGGCTCTCAATCAGCTTTTCCCCTCCTACTTAGAGAAGTGGCATTCCCTAATGGAAAGAGCATGGGCTTGGGAGTTGGGGAATCTGGGTTCTAATTCCAGCTCTGCCACATATCTGCTGGGTGACCTTGGATGAGTCACTTCACTTCTCTGTGCCTCAATTACACCATCTGTAAAATTCATTCATTCATTCAATTGTATTTATTGAGCACTTACTGTGTGCAGAGCACCGTACTAAGCGCTTGGGAAGTACAAGTCGACAACATATAGAGATGGTCCCTACCCAACAGGCTCACAGTCTAGAAGGGGGAGACAGGCAACAAAACAAAACATGTAGACGGGTGTCAAAATCGTCAGAAGAAATAGAATTAAAATGCGGATTGAATCCTACTCCCTCCTATTTAGAGTGTGAGCCCCTTGTGGGTCAGGGACTGTGTCCAACCTGGTTCTCAGCTCTGGCATAGATACAAGTGAATCAGGTTGGACACAGGTTGGCGTTAAATACGATTGAATAAATAACCCTGAAATCTCTGGATTTTGTGGGCAAGGAAGTGTCTACAAATTCTGTTGTTTTGTGCTCTCCCAAGCAGTTAGTACGGTGCTCTGCACACAGTAAGTGCTCAGTAAATAGCATTGATTGATTACTGTTAGTCATTCATTCATTCATTCAATCGTATTTATTGAGCGCTTACCGTGTGCAGAGCACTGTACTAAGCGCTTGGGAAGTACAAGTCCTTTAAGGCTGGGAGATCAAAGCCTTTAAATATATTCCTACAGTGCTTTAGATTATTGTAACTGTAGGGTTCTCATCTAGATTTAATTTAAGGGCATTTAGGATCAAGTCAAACTCCTGTATAAAACTTCTCTGGTAATGAATATTTACAATCCATATTAAAATATTTGATCGCTTTTAGTTGTTCCATAATTAAACTACAAACATTTTCTCCCTTCTGGAAACATTATCCAACCCTGTCCTTTCCTGGTTCCCCTCCTATCTCTCTGGACGCCCATTTTCAGTCTCTTTCATGGGCGTTGGGGGTCCCTCAAGGTTCAGTTCTGGGTCCCCTTCTATTCTCCATCTACACCCACTCCCTTGGAGAACTCATTCACTCACATGGCTTTGACTACCACCTCTATATGCCGGTGATTCCCAAATCTACATCTCCAACCTTGATCCCTCTCTTTCTCTGCAGGCTCGCATCGCCTCCCGAATTCAGGACATCTCTACTTGGATGTTCCACCGACTCCTCAAACTTGACATGTCCAAAAAAAAAAACTCCTTACCTTCCCACCCAAACCCTGTCCTCCCCCGACTTTCCCGTCACTGTAGACGGCACTGCCATCCTTCCTGTCTCACAAGCCCGTAACCTTGGCGTTATCCTTGACTCATCACTCTCATTCAACTCACGTATTCAACCTGTCACCAAATCCTGTTGGTTTACCCTTCACGACATCACTAAAACTGCCCTTTCTTCTCCATCCAACCTGCTACCTTGTTAATCCAAGCACTTATCCTACCCTGCCTTGAAGACTGCATCAGCCTCCTCGCTGACCTCCCAGCCCCCTGTCTCTCCTCACTCTAGTCCATATCTCACTCAGCTGCCTGAATCGTTTTTCCACAAAAATGTTCAGGCCACATTTCCCCACTCCTCAAGAACCTCCAGTGGTTGCTTATCCACCCCTGCATCAAACAGAAGCTCTTCACCAACAGCTTTAAAGTACTCAATCACCTTGCCCCCTCCTCCCTTACTTTCCTGATTTCCTACAACAATGCAGCCCGCAAACTTTGCTCTTCTAATGCCAACCTACTCACTTTATCTCAATCTCGTCTATCTCACCTCCGACCTCTTGCCCACATCCTGCCTCTGGCTCATCCTCCCTCTTCATATCTGACAGATGATCATTCCTCCCACCTTCAAAGTCTGATTGAAGGAACATCTCCAAGAGGCTTTCCCCTATGAAACCCTAATTTCCTCTTCTCCCTCTCCCTTCTGCATAATAATAATAATTTCGGTACTTAAGCACTTACTATGTGCCAGGCACTGTTCTAAGCACTGGGGTGGATACAAGCAAATAGGGATGGGCATAGTCCCTGTCCCACGTGGGGCTCACAGTCTTAATCCCCATTTTACAGATGAGGGAACTGACACCCAGAGAAGTAAAGTGGCTTACCCAAGATCACACAGCAGACAAGTGGCGGAGCAGGGATTAGAACCCATGACCTTCTGGCTCCCAAGCCCGTGCTCTATCCACTAAGCTACACTGCTTCTTCAGCATGCTTCTTCTGCATCACCCTTGCACTTCGATTTACACCTTTTAATCATCCATCCCTCAGCCCCACAGCCCTTAGGTACATCTCCATAATTTATTTATTTATATTAATACCTGTCTCCCCTTCTAGACCATAAACTCATTGGAGGCAGGGAATATATCTACCAATTCTGTAATAGTATACTCACCTAAGTGCTTAGTACAGTGCTGTATGCACAGTAAGGGTTCAATAAATATGATTAATGGATTGATTTTTTTATGGTATTTGTTAGGCGCTTACTATGTGTCAAACACTGTTCTAAGTGCTAGGGTAGACACAGGTGAATTTCACTCATTCATTCAATTGTATTTATTGAGCGCTTACTGTGTGCACAGCACTGTACTAAGCGCTTGGGAAGTACAAGTCGGTAACATATAGAGACGGCCCCTACCCAACAACGGGCTCACATTCATTCATTCATTCATTCAATCGTATTTATTGAGCGCTTACTGTGTGCAGAGCACTGTACTAAGTGCTTGGGAAGTACAAGTCAGTAACATATAGAGACAGTCCCTACACAACAACGGACTCACAGTCTAGAAGGGGGAGACATAACAAAACAAAACATGTAGACAGGTGTCAAAATCGTCAGAACAAATTTGGACACAGTCCCTGACCTACACAGGGCTCACAGTTCAAGTAGGAGGAAGAACAGGAAAGCTAAGGCGCAGAGAACCTACGTGACTTACATTGTACAAAGCACTGGGGCAGGTACAAGCTAATCGGATTGGACCCAATCTCTATCCCACATGGGTCTCACAGTCTTCATCCCCATTTTACAGATGAGGTAACTGAGGCACAGAGAAGTCAAGTGACTTGTCCAAGTTCAGCCAGCAAGCAATTGGCAGAGAGGGATTAGAACCCGTGCTCTTTCCATGATGCTTCTCACTCACCAGTCTCCTATTTCCAACACTTTTACAGCACCATTTTATTTGTCTTCACTGATAATCAAACCAGTCACTACACATTACAGTCATGAGAAGCAGGTAGAGCATTCATTCATTCAATTGTATTTATTGAGCGCTTACTGTGTGCAGAGCACTGTACTAAGCGCTTGGGAAGTACAAGTCGGTAACATATAGAGACGGTCCCTACCCACCAACGGGCTCACGGTCTAGAAGGGGGAGACAGACAACAAAACAAAACATGTAGACAGGTGTCAAAATCGTCGGAACAAATTTGGACACAGTCCCTGTCCTACACAGGGCTCACAGTTCAAGTAGGAGGAAGAACAGGAAAACTAAGGCGCAGAGAACCTATGTGACTTACATTGTACAAAGCACCGGAGCAGGTACAAGCTAATCGGGTTGGACCCAGTCTCTATCCCACATGGGGCTCACAGTCTTCATCCCCATTTTACAGATGAGGTAACTGAGGCACAGAGAAGTCAAGTGACTTGTCCAAGGTCAGCCAGCAAGCAATTGGCAGAGAGGGATTAGAACCCGCGTCCTCTGACTCCCAAGCCCGTGCTCTTTCCATGCTGCTTCTCACTCACCAGTCTCTTTCCTATTTCCAACACTTTTCCGGCACCATTTTATTTGTCTTCACTGATAATCAAACCAGTCATTACACATTACAGTCATGAAGTACATATTTATTCTATTTATTTTATTTTGTTAATATGTTTTGTTTTGTTGTCTATCTCCCCCCTTCTAGACTGTGAGCCCGCTGTTGGGTAGGGACCGTCTCTATATGTTGCCAAATTGTACTTCCCAAGCGCTTAGTACAGTACTCTGCACACAGTAAGTGCTCAATAAATACGATTGAATGAATGAATGAATGAGAAGTAGGTAGAGCAGTCATTCATTCATTCATTCAATCGTATTTATTGAGCGCTTACTGTGTGCACAGCAGTGTACTAAGCACTTGGAAAGTACAGTTCAGTGACATGGGCCTGGGATTCAGAAGGACTTGAGTTCTAATCCCAATTCTGCCACTGTAGAATGGGCTGAGTCTCTGAAGGACAGTTTGAGAACTAGGTAAGTACAGATTGGACACAGAGTTTGAATTTCGAAATGGGGATGAAGTCTGTAAATCCCATGCGGGACAGGGACTGTCTCCAACCAGATTAGGTTGGACCTGCCCCAGTGCTTAGTACAGTGCCTGGCACACAGTAAGTGCTTAACAAATACCATAAAAAGAAAAAATTACATGTATTAAATAGCAGACAACTTTTTTGGTTAACATTGAATGATTCTACAAATGACTAAGGCTCCGACTTTCTTCTTCTACTGATGCTATGCTGACTCTGCACAATTCTATCTCTGGAGCTTGCTTAACGGTGTATACTCCTAACAGATCAACATCATCGATGCTATGTATTGAGCACCACTGTGTGCTGAGTGCTGTCCTAAGTGCTTGGAAGAATACCATACAACAAAACAAGCTTAAAGATAGACTGTTCCAGCACTTAGAACAGTGCTTTGCACATAGTAAGCACTTAATAAATGCCATTATTATTATTATTATTATTATTATGTGTACATGCAATTATTAAGCTAAAAAAAATTAAGTGCATCCTATTCGCCAAGCACCGTGGTAGACACAAGATGATTAGGTTGGAGATAGTTCCTGTTCCACATGGGGCTCACAGTCCAAAGAGAAGGGAGAATAGAAATTGAATCCCCATTTTACAGAGATCCAGAGAATAATAATAATGATGATGATGATGGCATTTATTCATTCATTCATTCAATCGTATTTATTAGCTCTCTTCCTCCCTTCAAGGCCCTACTGAGAGCTCACCTACTCCAGGAGGCCTTCCCAGACTGAGCCCCCTCCTTCCTCTCCCCCTCCCGCCTTACCTCCTTCCCTTCCCCACAGCACCTGTACATATGTATATGTTTGTACATATTTATTACTCTATTTATTTATTTTACTTGTACATATCTATTCTATTTATTTTACTTTGTTAATATGTTTTGTTTTGTTCTCTGTCTTCCCCTTCTAGACTGTGAGCCCACTGTTGGGTAGGGACCGACTCTATATGTTGCCAACTTGTACTTCCCAAGCACTTAGTACAGTGCTCTGCACACAGTAAGCGCTCAATAAATATGATTGATTGATTGATTGAGCGCTTACTGTGTGCAGAGCACTGTTAAGCATTTACTCTTTGCAAAGCACTCTTCTAAGAGCTGGAGAGGTTACAAGGTGATCAGGTTGTCCCACGGGGGGTTCACAGTCTTAATCCCCATTTTACAGATGAGGGAATTGAGGCACAGAGAAGTGACTTGCCCAAAGTTACACAGCAGACAAGTAGCAGAGCCGGAATTAGAACCCATGACCTCTGACTCCCAAGCCCTGGCTCTCTCCACTGAGCCACGTGAATTGACTTGGCCGAGGTCACTGAGCGAGGCAGGGAGTGTGTCTACCAACTCTCCCAAAGGTTCAGTGCAGTGCTCTACACACGGTAAGCATTCAATAAATAGAACTGATTGATTGACTGACAAGTGGCAGAGTCCGGAATTTTTTTAACAGTATGTGTTCAGTGCTTTCTATGTGCCAGGCACTGTACTAAAAGTTGGGGTAGATACAAGCTAATCAGGTTGGACACAGTCCCTGTCCCATGGAGAAGCAGCGTGGCTCAGTGGAAAGAGCCCGGGCTTTGGAGTCAGCGGTCGTGGGTTCAAATTCCGGCTCTGCCACTTGTCAGCTGTGAGGCTTTGGGCAAGTCACTTAACTTCTCTGGGCCTCAGTTCCCTCATCTGTAAAATGCGGATGAAGATCGTGAGTCCCACGTGGGACAACCTGACTACCTTGTATCTACCCCAGTGCTTAGAACTGTGTCTTGCACATAGTAAGCGCTTAACAAATACCAACATTATTTTATTATTATTATTATTATTATTATTATTATTATTATTATTATTTGAGGATCATGGTGTTCATACCCATTTTACAGAGAAGGGAAGTGAGGCACAGAGGAAGTGAAGTGACTTGCCTAAGGTCACACAGCAAACAAGTGATAGAGCCGGGCTTAGACTCCTTAGGCATGTGCTCTATCCATTTGGCCACACTACTTTCCGGCCTTCCTTGGGAACAATTCCTCCTAGCCCTACCCAACACTTTCTTTCAGACGTCCAAACAAAACAGCTCTCGAGTTCCATCTGGAGACCGAACCGTCCTTCCTGCAGCCCATGGCTCGAAATTCAAACTCTGCATCCAGTCCGTACTTACCTAGTTCTCAAACTGTCCCTCAGAGACTCTGCCCAGCTTCGAAGGAGGCCAAAAAGCGGTCGTTCCTCATTTTGCCTGGTAGACTGAGTCAGCAGTTCTCGGACAACCACCTGTGTAAAGAGTTTTCATTTCAAAACTCCTCACCCTGAGCTTCAAGGCTGTCCATCCTCTTGCCCCCTCCTACCTCACCTCCCTTCTCTCCTTCTGCAGCCCAGCCCGCACCCTCCGCTCCTCTGCCTCTGCTAACCTCAATCAATCAATCAATCAATCGTATTTATTGAGCGCTTACTATGTGCAGAGCACTGTACTAAGCGCTTGGGAAGTACAAATTGGCATCACATAGAGACAGTCCCTACCCGATAGTGGGCTCCCGTAACCTCCTCACCGTTAGGCCTCGTTCTCGCCTGTCCCACCATCGACCCCCGGCCCACGTCATCCCCCTGGCCTGGAATGCCCTCCCTCTGCCCATCCGCCAAGCTAGCTCTCTTCCTCCCTTCAAAGCCCTACTAAGAGCTCACCTCCTCCAGGAGGCCTTCCCACACTGAGCCCCCTCCTTCCTCTCCCCCTCCCCATCCCCCCTGCCCTACCTCCTTCCCCTCCCCACAGCACCTGTATATATGTTTGTACAGATTTATTATTCTATTTATTTTACTTGTACTTATTTACTATTCTATTTATTTTGTTAATGATGTGCATCTAGCTTTACTTCTATTTATTCTGATGACTTGACACCTGCTACATGTTTTGTTTTATTGTCTGTCTCCCCCTTCTAGACTGTGAGCCCACTGATGGTCCCTACCCTACCCTTGTACTTCTCAACCACTTAGTACAGTGTTCTGCACACAGTAAGCGCTCAATAAATACGATTGAATGAATGAATGAATGAATGAACTTCTTACTGTCCTCCTCTGGTTCTCCTCCTATCTCTCTGGATGCCCATTATTAGCCTCTTTCATGGGCTTCTCCTGTGCCTCCCACCCTCTAATTGGGGGCTCAGTTATGGGTCCCCTTCGATTTTCCATCTACCCCCACTCCCTTGAAGAACTCACTCAATCAATCCTATTTATTGAGTGCTTACTATGTGCAGAGCACTGTTCTAAGCGCTTGGGAAGTACAAATTGGCAACATATAGAGACAGACCCTACCCAACAGCGGGCTCACAGTCTAGAAGGGGGAGACAGAGAACAAAACCAAACATAGTAACAAAATAAAATAAATAGAATAGATATGTACAAGTAAAATAAATAGAGTAATAAATATGTACAAACATATATACATATATTTCAGCGGCCGCTCAGAGCACTCACTCTCATGGTTTCAACTACCATGGCTATGCGGTTGACACCCAAATCTACATCTCCAGCCATCATCTTTCTCTCCTTCTCTGCAGTCTCACATTTCCTCCTGCCTTCAGGACATCTCTACTTGGACATCCCGAGCAGCGTGGCTCAGTGGAAAGAACACGGGCTTTAGAGTCAGAGATCAAGGGTTCAAATCCCGAGTCCGCCACTTGTCAGCTGTGTGACTTTGGGCAAGTCACTTCACCTCTCTGGGCCTCAGTTACCTCATCTGTAAAATGGGGATTAAGACTGTGAGCCCCCCCCGTGGGACAACCTGATCACCTTGTAACTTCCCCAGTGCTTAGAACAGTGCTTTGCACATAGTAAGCGCTTAATAAATGCCGTCATTATTATTATGATTATTATTAACGTGTCCAAAACAGAACTCCTAATCTTCCCACCCAAACCCTGTCAACTCCCTTGGGCAAGTTACTTCACTTCTCTATACCTCATTTGTTTCACCTGTAAAATGAGATTTAAATCCTACCCTAAGTGTGCCACCTGATTATCTTGTATCTAATCCAGTGCAGCACACATAGTAAGTGCTTAACAAGTACGCTAATTGTTATTAGTACTACTTCTGAAGCAACCTCCTTTACTGCCTTTTTTGGGGTTTTTTAAGGTATTTGTTAGGTGCTTTCTTTGTGCCAGACACTGTACTCGACGCTAAGGGAGATACAAGATAATCAGGGGGACACAGTCCATGTCCCACTTGGGGCTCAGAGTCTTCACCCTTATTTAAAGATGAGGGAACTAAGCCACAGAGAAGTGAAATGACTTGCCCAAGGTCGCAGAGCAGACAAGCGGTGAAGCCGGGATTAGAACCCATGACCTTCTGACTCGAAGGCCCTGGCTCTACCCACTAGGCCATGCTTTCCCAGTGGTTTTGCCTTTGCCCTGCAAGAATCTGCTTCATATTTTCTTTGGAAGATCTTCCATAGAAAGGGGTGAACTTCTTCATTTTTTGGGGATGAAATTTGGAAATTAACCAGGTCCACTTAACTTCCACGAAGTAGGAATCTTGATTCTCCAGCATTTAGTACAGTGCTCTGAACACAGCAAGCACTCAATAAAAATCATCAATCCAATGACCGATTTACATTCTAAGAACGATTATTACATTTTTAGTTTGACCAGGAAACAGATAATAATAATAATGATGGCCTTTATTAAGCGCTTACTATGTGCAAAGCACTGTTCTAAGTGCTGGGGTGGTTACAAGGTGATCAGGTTGTCCCACGGGGGGCTCACAGTCTTTAATCCCCATCTTACAGATGAGGTCAGTGAGGGCCAGAGAAGTTAAGTGACTTGCCCAAAGTCACACAGCTGACAATTGGCAGAGCCAGGATTTGAACCCATGACCCAGACCCAGGAAGGGGTCTACCTTTGGTTACTGAGACCCCTCAGGACTGTAAGCTCATTGTGTGCAGGCAATATGCCTGTTATATTGTTGTGAGGAATGAGGAAGTGCTTAATAAGGCAGGGAATGTGTTATACTGTACTGTCTCAAGCACTTAGTACAGTGCTCTGCACCCAGTAAGTGCTCAATAAATACGATTGAATGAACGAATGAATATTCATCCCCCCTCCCAGCCCCACAGCACTCATGGACGTAGCTGTCCTTTTATTTATTTCTGTTAATGTCTGTCTCCCCCTCTAGACCGTAAGCTCGTTGTGAGCAGGGAATATGTCCATACTTTTGCTCTATTGTAATGATAATAATAATAATGATGATGGTATTTGTTAAGAGCTTACTATGTGCCAGGCACTGTAATAATAATAATAATAATGGCATTTATAAGCGCTTACTATGTGCAAAGCACTGTTCTAAGTGATGGGGAGGTCACAAGGTGATCAGGTTGTCCCACGGGGGGCTCACAGTCTTCATCCCCATTTTCCAGATGAGGGAACTGAGGCCCAGAGAAGTGAAGTGACTTGCCCAAAGTCACACAGCTGACAAGTGGCGGAGCCGGGACGCGAACCCATGACCTCTGACTCCAAAGCCCAGGCTCTTTCCACTGAGCCACGTAAGTGCTGGGGTGGATACAAGCAAATTGAATTGGACATAGTCCCTGTCCCACGTGGGGGCTCACAGTCTCGATCCCCATTTTACAGATGAGGTAACTGAGGCACACAGAAGTGCCTTTTATCCTCTCAAGCGCTTAGTACAGTGCTGTGCGCACAGTAAGAGCTCAATAAATACGACTGACTGAACGAATGAACGAATAAATCTTGAAAAACTGCCTTCTGAACCTGTAACAGCCAAGGTCTGCTGATCCCCTCAGACTTCCGAGTATCCGGGCTGAGGTGACCCCTGTGGCCAGCCGCCCCCACAGAGAGGTGGGTGTTTCAGCACGATGAAACATAGAGCTGATAAATTTGAAAAGAAAACAACCAAAAGGAAAAGTTGTTGCTCTGAGAACCTCAGTGTTGGTTATGTCCCACTTCGGGTGAATCTCCGGGCCTCCAACTAGAAGTGATTTCAAGTCACTAGGAAATGCGGTGTTGGCAAATGGAAGCGGTGTGGCTTAATAACAATAATAATTAAGACTATTATTAAGTGCTTGCTTCATGTCAGGCACTTTACTAAGCGCTGGGGTGGATGGAAGCTAATTGGGTTGGACGCTGTCCTTGTCCCATGCGGGGCTCATAGTTTCAATCCCCATTTTACAGATGAGGTAACTGAGGCACAGAGAAGTGAACTGACTTGCCCAAGGTCATACAGTGGACAAGTGGTGGAGCTGGGATTAGAACCCATGACATCCTGCCTCTGCCACTTATCAGCTGTGTGACTTTGGGCCAGTCACTTGACTTATTTATTTATTATAATGGCATTTGTTAAGTGCTTACGATGTGCAAAGCACTGTTCTAAGCACTGGGGAGGTTAGAAGGTGATCAGGTTGCCCCACGTGGGGCTCACAGTCTTCATCCAGATTTTACAGATGAGGTAACTGAGGCTCAGAGAAGTTAAGTGACTTGCCCAAGGTCACACAGCAGACATGTGGTGGAGCCGGGATTCGAACCCATGACCTCTGATTCCAAAGCCCATGCTCTTTCCGCTAAGCCACGCTGCTTCTCCAACTTCTCTGTGCCTCAGTTACCACATCTGTAAAATGGGGATAAGACTGTGAGTCCCATGTGGGACAACCTGATGACCTTGTATCTCCCCCAGCGCTTAGAAGAGTGCTTGGCATATAGTAAGCGCTTAACAAATACCACCATTATTAGTATTATTATTATTATAACTCCCAGGCCTGTGTCCTATCCACTTCGCCATGCTGCTTCTCAAAGAGCATGCTTAGCCTTAGTGTAAAGAGCATAGGAGTAGCAGCGTGGCCAGTGGAAAGAGCATGGGATTTGGAGTCAGAGGTCAGGGGTTCAAATCCCGCCTCCGCCACTTCTCAGCTGTGTGATTTTGGGCAAGTCACTTAACTTCTCTGGGCCTCAGTTCCCTAATTTGTAAAATGGGGATTAAGACTGTGAGCCCCACGTGGGACAACCTGATCAGCTTGTAACCTCCCCAGCGCTTAGAACAGTGCTTTGCACATAGTAAGTGCTTAATAAATGCCATCATTATTATTATTATTACAGGCCTGGAGTCAGAGGACCTGGGTTCTTAAACCAGCTCTGCCACGTACCGGCTGTGTGATCTCGGGCAAGTCATTTAACTTCTCTGTGCTTCAGTTTCCTCAACTGTAAAATAGGGATTAAATCCTACTCCCTCCATGTGGGACCTGACTAGCTCCTATCTCCCCCAGCGCTTAGAACCATGCTTGGCACTTAGTAAGCGCCTAACAAATACTACAATTAGTAGAGGAAGCAGTAGGAGCCAGAGAAGGGTTCTTTACTTGGGGGAAGGCTTGAAGAGGTTTGGAGGCCAAGGGGAACAAGTCTCCCCCAACTCCATTTCAATATTGAGAAGCTGTGGCTCTTTTGTAATTCAATTAAAAGGCTATTCAATTTTTTTTTTAATGGTACAGAGAAGCAGCGTGGCTCAGTGGAAAGACCACGGGCTTTGGAGTCAGAGATCATGGGTTCAAATCCCTACTCCGCCAATTGTCAGCTGTGTGACTTTGGGCAAGTCACTTCACTTCTCTGGGCCTCAGTGACCTCATCTATAAAATGGGGATTAAGACTGCGGGCCCCCCGTGGGACAACCTGATCACCTTGTAACTACCCCAGCGCTTAGGACAGTGCTTTGCACATAGTAAGGGCTTAATAAATGCCATCATTATTACTATTAAGTGCTGTGGAAGCACAATGGTCAAGGTCCTGCATTTGTCCACCTTTCTCTCTGACCTTTCCCTCCGCCTAGGCCCGCTTGACTGCTTTGAGTGTGTCTGAAGGGTTGATTGACTCCACGCTTGGTTACCTCATTCAATCAAGCGAAGCCCAATCAATCAATCAATCAATCGTATTTATTGAGCGCTTACTGTGTGCAGAGCACTGTGCTATGCACTTGGGAAGTACAAGTTGGCAACATATAGAGACGGTCCCTACCCAACAGTGGGCTCACAGTCTAGAAGGGGGAGACAGAGAACAAAACCAAATATACTAACAAAATAAAATAAATAGAATAGATATGTACAAGTAAAATAAATAAATAGAGTAATAAATATGTACAAACATATATACATATATACAGGTGCTGTGGGGAAGGGAAGGAGGTAAGATGGGGGGGATGGAGAGGGGGACGAGGGGGAGAGGACTAGTTTGATTAACCCAAAGTAACAAATGCCATCATTATTATTATTACTACCTGGTTAGGTGATTTACTAAAAGCCATGCCCAGTCCTTTGATTGACTCAAATAACTTGATTATATGATTGACTCAATAACTTTGGTTTCATGATGGACTCAAATTGAGTAGCCAAGCTCCAGGTCAGTCAAGCACATTACAACATGGTAAAACCACGCCTTGGAACCAATCAAGCCCCCGGCCCTACTTATCACCTTATCACCTTAGAGAAGCAGTGTGGCTCAGGGGAAAGAGCACGGGCTTTGGAGGCAGAGGTCATGGGTTCAAATCCCAGCTCCGCCAATCGTCAGCTGTGTGACTTTGGGCAAGTCACTTCACTTCTCTGGGCCTCAGCACCTCATCTGTAAAATGGGGATTAAGACTGTAAGCCCCCCATGGGGCAACCTGATCACCTTGTATCTCCCCAGTGCTTAGAACAGTGCTTTGCACATCGTAAGTGCTTAATAAATGCCATCATTATTATTATTATTATCAAAGGAAACCCAGGACTAAACAGAAAATGCCCCAGGAACTCACTGCTTTCTAACCTATAGCCCCCCATGGGACAACCTGATCACCTTGTATCTCCCCAGTGCTTAGAACAGTGCTTTGCACAGCGTAAGTGCTTAATAAATGCCATCATTATTATTATTATTATCAAAGGAGACCCAGTACTAAACAGAAAATGCCCCAGGAACTCACTGTTTTCTAACCTATATAGTATTTCTCTTATTATATCATTCTGATCATTATGAATGCTGTATTAATGGTATATAAAGAATCTCTGTTTTGTTTGTAGTTGAGCGGGCCTTGATTAGCAGGGGAATCTCTGCTGCTCTCCCTACTAGAGTCAGATAAACCACCAGTGGTAATAAAACTTTTCTCTGAACACAACGCAGAGTTTGTGAAGTTTTTCTTCCACGGTACTTACTACGTGTCAAACACTGTTTTAAGCACTGGACTGAGTACAAATGAATGAGGTCAGACCCAGTTTCCGTCCCGCATGAGGCTCACAGAATCAAACCTTCACAGGAACAACAGGCCAAGCACGATGAAAGAATACAACACAGATCCACCTCAGATCTACCACTCCACATCCCAAGGGCCCGCTTTGCCTTTATAGATCGAAAAGCGCTAAGGAAAAGAAACGCGTCTTCAATTTTACCTGAAGCATGACGACATTGTCCCCTTCGAAAGTTGCAAACACATCTGAGTCGCACTTTAAACCGGAGATTCTGTTTTCCATCATGTAACCCTTCAGCAAAATGAAAAAAGAATCACGTCATCATTTAAAATCACTGAAATGCTGTCCCCCAAAAATAGTTTTGATAATTTTTTATGCAACCATTCTTTTGGGGTTTTTAGGCTAACTTAATTCATGATGAAAATTACCTTGGAAATATTCCATTTCCACTAATAGCCTGAGATTTTAGGGAAGTCTCCTAATTTTTTGGTTTACATTTTCCTCAAATCTCTGGAATTTTTACAGTGTGGAGGTGTCTGTGGCTCTCGAAAAATCAGCTTTATTTTTGGAAGGCTGGTGAAAAGTCCTAAATCATCATCTTACCTTTTGATACCACTCAAAAAGAGCTCACTTAGTGGAGAGCTCTTTAATCTCTTCAAACTGACATTTCTAAGATGGATTCAAAAGTGATTTCGATAATGAGTGCCTTAATGTAAAGGGGTGCTCACTGTCTTTACAGGCATATTTTCAGTTTGGCTTTGTTGGTTCCTTAATCATCTTTGTCATTTGGCCATCTCTTGTTATTAATAACAATAATAATAATAGTAATAATAATAACAGTACTTGTTAAGCACTATGTGCAAAGTACTGTTCTAAGCACCAGGGTAGATATAAGTTAATCTGGTTGGACACTGTCTCTGTCCCACATGGGGCTCACAGTCTAAGCAGGAGGGAGTAGGATTTTATCCCCAATTTTGCAGGTGGCATAACTGAGACACAGAGAAGTTAAATGACTTGCCCAAGTCGGAGCTGGGATTAGAACCCCGGTCTTCTGCTATTTCCACTGGGCCACACTGCTTCTCATTAGAATTTAGCCCAGTGTTCTGCTCGCCATAAGTGCTTAATAAATAACATTGGTAGATTGAGTGCATTAGCAACTTGCCATCAAAAATCTCGCATGAAGCATAAACTCCTCACTATTGGCTTCAAAGCTCTCCATTCCCTTGCCCCCTCCCACCTTGTAATCTTCCCAGCGCTTAGAACAGTGCTTTGCACATAGTAAGCACTTAATAAATGCCATCGTTATTATTATTATTACCTCACCTCTCCTTCTCTCCTTTTCCAGCCCAGCCCGTTCACTCCGCTCCTCTGCCGCCGCTCACTTCCTTACTGGGCCCCGTTCTCACCTGTCCCACTTGGCTGTGTCCCCCTTAAACACTGGGATACTCACCCCACTTCCACAGCACTTATGAAAATGGCCTTATACTCTATTATTTTTCTTACTTGCAATTTATTTTAATGCTTGTCTCCCTGTAGATGATAAGCTCCTTGTGGGAAAGGATCATGCCTACCAACTCTATTGTACTGTACTTTCCCAAGCTCTTAGTACAGTGCTGTGCACACAGTAAGTGCTCAATAAATAGGATTGATTGATTGATTGATTGATTGCTCTTCACACAGTTTAAGTACTCAATAAATACCATTGATTGAGTAAATCTATCACCTAAATCTGACAGGTTTTTCTTCACAGTATTTCCCCGATTCATTCCTTCTTCTCCACCAAATGACCACCACTCTGGTCCAACCAACCTCCCCAGCGCTTAGAACAGTGCTTTGCACATAGTAAGTGCTTAATAAATGCCATTATAAAAATAAAAAATATAAAAAAAGCAGCACGGCCTCATGGATAAAGAACAGGCCTCCCAAGTGCAACAACAGATGCATTCCCAGTCCGCTCCATCTTCAAAGCTCTTCTAAAAAGGCACCTTCTTTAGTATGTAATCTCCAATCATTTTCCCCCACCACAAGTCACGTTAACCCAGTGACCCCTTTAGTACGTATATTTATAAAACAATCTACAGGCCTTAGGTAGTCATCACTCATCTTTCCATACTTTCCCAATTAAGCCCTCCTTTCCCTGGCTCCCTCTCGGTTCTGCTTCATCTGTGGAGTCACATCTGGGATCTTTGGACATTTGGCATTTGCCCCATTTTTGGCCCCACAGCACTTATAAATACATATCTATAAATGATATATTATTAAGAATTTATTTATATTAATATCTGCCTCCTCCTTTAAGCTGTTAACTCACTGTGGGCAGGGAATGAGCCTGTATTGTACTCTCCCAAGCGCTTAGTACTGTGCTCTGTACACAATTAACTGCTCAATAAATACCACCGATTGATTGACTTCTGCCACAACCAGCTGATGTTTTTATTCTCCTTCTCCTCTCACTATTTGAAAATTATTTGTGTCTGTCTTCCCCCTTCAGACCGCAAGCTCCTGGAAGTTAGAGACTATGCCTCGGCTCATTAAGTGCTTAACAGTACTCTACACGTTGTAAACACTCAATGAATACCACTGTCGATTGGTACGTCTTTTGTTTTTACTACATTCTCCCAAGCACACAGAAAGCCCTCCAACTGATAACGAGCTTGAAAACTTTCTCTTCCAGAAATAGTAATTTCCAGGAAGTGATTTTTCGGTCAATTAACAGTACTTATTGAGCCCCTAATCGATCAATTGGTGGCATTTATTGAGTTTATCATAGGCAGAGCACTGTATTCATCATCATCATCATCAATCGTATTTATTGAGCGCTTACTGTGTGCAGAGCACTGTACTAAGCGCTTGGGAAGTACAAATTGGCAATATATAGAGACAGTCCCTACCCAACAGTGGGCTCACAGTCTAAAGATAAATCTCTGTCCTCAAGCTCGTTGTGGGCAGGTAAAATGTGTCTGTCATATTGTTACATTGTACTCTCCCAAACGCTTAGTACAGAGTTCTGCACCCGGTAAACGCTCAATAAGTATGATTGGCTGACAGACTCAAGGTGCATACAAATCTAACGGAAGGGCAGGTTCAAAATAATTTGCCCAGAGGAGGAAGAAGAGAATGAGAAGGTAGGTTAGGTGAACAAGGAAGGGCTGAAAGAGCCAACGACGTAAATCAATATTTTCCTTGGACTTTGTTTTCCCGCTGAAATCGCGGCTCTCGTTTTTCCCCCGCGAAAGCGTAATTAGAAACCCGGGGCAATCATTTCCACTCTAGAGGTTGGCCCAAGCTCCACGGATGTTTTGCAAGGGATTGTACCCTTTACACCTGTTGGGCTTCTTGCCCGGCATGGAGACCAGCATCTGAGGTGAGCTCTAAGCCAAGGAGCTCTCCAACTTCTAACAGTTCTCAGTAATGTTACTAAAAAGGAAAGAAAGGGGGGGAAAACTCCACACAACACTTGGATTACTCGACCTAGCCAGAAGGTCATTTTCAACCTCCTCCATCAATCAATCAATTGAATTTATTCAGTGTTTACTGTGGAAAGAACCCGGGCTTGGGAGTCAGAGGTCATGGGTTCCAATCCCGGCTCCCCCACTTGTCAGCTGTGTGACTTTAAGCAAGTCACTTGACTTCTCTGAGCCTCAGTTACCTCATCTGTAAAATGGGGATTAAGACTGTGAGCCCCACGTGGGACAACGTGATCACCTTGCATCCCTCCCAGGCTTAGAACAGTGCTTCACACATTGTAAGTACTTAACAAATGCCATTATTATTATTACTATTATTATTCAGGGCACTATACTAAGCAATATATACTAATATAGCACGGGCCTGAGAGTCAGAAGGACTTGGCTTTTAATCCTGGCTCTGCCACTTGTCTGCTGCGTGACCTTGGGGAAATCGCTTCACTTCTCTGTGCCTTAGTTTCCTCATCTGTAAAATCGGGATTGAGACTGTGAGCCCCATGTGGGGCAGGGACTGTGTTTATCCCGATTGTTCCCCCTTCTAGACCGTAAGCCCTGTGTGGGCAGGGACTGTCTCTCTTTATTGCTGACTTGTACTTTCCAAGAGCTTAGTACAGTGTTCTGCACACAGTAAGTGCTCAATAAATATGATTGAATGAATGAATTAATGAATGATTTGCTTGTATCCAACCCCAGTTCTTAGTGGAGTGCCTGGCACATAGTAGGGGCTTAACAAACACCATAAAATATATTCATTTAGGATCCAATTTTCTTAAGGATTAATAATAATGGTGGTGTTTTCCTGAGGCTGAGGCTGAGATGATGAACAATGGAACATTCTGCCCGGATCATTTTTCTACAAAAATGTTCAGCCCATGTTTCCCCGCTCTTCAAGAACCTCCAATGGTTGCCCATCCACCTCCGCATCAAACAGAAACTCCTCACCGTCGGCTTTAAACCACTCAATAACCCTGCCCCCTCCTACCTCGCCTCACTGCTCTCCTACTGCTACAAAGCCCTCGCACTTTGCTCCTCTAACACCATTCCTACTCACTATGCCCCAGTCTCATCTGTCTTACTGCCGACCTCTGCACACAGTAAGCCCTCAATAAATACGACTGATTGATTGATGGTGGAAGAAGGGAGTCCTTGGAGGAAGAAAGATGTAGTTATGAGACGTAAGGAAGGATCAGTTAGTATTTGGAGTCTGGGGTGGGAGGGACAAGGAATAGTAATAAGAATAATTACGGTATGTGTTAATCACTCACTGTGTGCCAGGGACTGTACTAAGCACTGGTGTTGGATACAAGCAAATTGGGATGGACACAGTCCCTGTCCCACATACGACTCAGATGAGGTAACTGAGGCACAGAGGAAAGGAAATGACTTGCCCAAAGTCACACCTCACACAGGCGGCAGAGCCGCGGTTAGAACCCATGACCTTCTGATTCCAAGGCCCGTGCTCTATCCACTGTGCCATGCTGCTTCTCCAACCGTGAACGGTGAATGGGCCGAATATCTTTGGCCTGAGAGAACTTGTCCCTGACCCCAGAGTCAGAGTCATGAGTTCAAATTCCGGCTCCGCTAATTGTCAGCTGTGTGACTTTGGGCAAGTCACTTCACTTCTCTGTGCCTCAATGACCTCATCTATAAAATGGGGATTAAGACTGTGAGCCCCCCATGGGACAACCTGAGCTCTGCTCTGACCTGGCCTGAACCCACTGAGGTCATGACCAGGATGGGAATATCTGTTTATTTCTGGGTTATCCATTTACCAAATGGTTATCTTGTTTTCACCATTTGAACCCACACTCCTCTCCTAGTTGTCTATTTGGCAATTTGTGTCCCGTCTTCGATTTTTTTTAAATGGTTATTTGTTAAGTGCTTATTATGTGCCAGACACTATACTAATCAGCCTAGTGCATGGAGTTGTGGATAGAGCATGGGCCTGGGACTCAGAAGGTCATGGGTTCTAATCCCGGCTCTGCCATTTGTCTGCTGTGTGACTTTGGGCAAGTCACTTTGCTTCTCTGGGCCTCAGTTATCTCATCTGTAAAATGGGGGTTGAGACTGTGAGTTTTACATAGGACAGGGGCTGTGTCCACCTCGATTTGCTTGTACCTACCCCAGCACTTAGTACAGTGCCTGACACACAGTAAGCGCTTAACAAATACCATTATTATTCTTATTATTATTGAGCACTGGGGTAGATACAAGTCAATCAGGTTGGATGCAGTCCATGTCCTACATGGGGCTCACAGTCGTAATAATCCCTATTTACATATCTCCCCGATCCTAAAAACACTCTCCCGTAAACCCACAGCTCCCTCCAATTATCATCCAGAGTCAGAGGTCATGGGTTCAAATCCCGGCTCTGCCAATTGTCAGCTGTGTGACTTTGGGCAAGTCACTTCACTTCTCTGTGCCTCAGTGACCTCATCTATAAAACGGGGATTAAGACTGTGAGCCCCCCGTGGGACAACCTGATCACCTTGTAACCTCCCCAGTGCTTAGAACAGTGCTTTGCACATAGTAAGTGCTTAATAAATGCCATCATTATTATTATTATTATTATCCCATCTCACTCCTACCATTCCTCTCCAAACTCCTTGAGCAAGTTGTCTACACCCGCTGCCTCAAGGTCCTCTCCTCCAGTTCTCTCCTTGACTCCTTCCAACCTGGCTTCTGACCCCTTCACTCCACAGAAACCAACCTCTCAAAGGTCACCAATGATCTCCTTCTTGCCAAATTTAATGGCCTCTACTCCATCCTAATCCTCCTCGACCTCTCAGCTGCCTTCGACACTGTGGACCACCCCCTTCTCCTGGAAACGTTATCCAACCTCAGCTTTACTGACTCTGTCCTTTCCTGGTTCTCCTCATCGCTCTGGCCGCTCATTCTCTGTCTCTTTCACAGGCTCCTCCTCTGCCTCCCATCCCCAAACTGTGGGGGTCCCTCAAGATTCAGCTCTGGGTCCCCTTCTATTCTCCATCTACACCCACTCCCTAGGAGAACTCATTCACTCCTGTGGTTTCAACTACCACCTCTGTGAGGATGATTCCCAAATCTACATCTCCAGTCCTGATCTCTCTCCCTCTCTGCAGATCCACATTTCCTCCTGACTTCAAGACACTTACTTGGATGTCCTTCTGACATCTCAAATTTAACATGTCAAAAACAGAATTTCTTATTTTCCCACCCAAACCCTGTCCTCCCCCTGACTTTCTTATCACCATAGATGGCACAACCATCCTTCCTGTCTCACAAGCCCATAACCTTGGTGTTATCCTTCACGTCTCTCTCTCATCCAACCCACATATTCAATCCATCACTAAACCCTGTCGGTCCCACCTCCACAACATCCCTAAAATCACAACGTTACTAAAATCTGCTCTTTCCTTTCCATCTAAACTGTAACGACCTTAATCCAAACACTCAGCCTATCCCACTTGACTACTGCATCAGCCTCCTTGCTGACCTCCCTGTTTCCTATCTTCTCCCTCTCCAGTCCATTCGTACTTCACTCGGCTGCCCAAATGGTTTTTTCTACAAAAGATTCAGTCCAAATCGTCTCACTTCTCAAGAACCTACAGTGTTTTCCCATCCACCTCCTTATTGAACAGAAACTTCTCAAAAAGCCCTCAATCAGCATGCCCCTCCTACCTTACCTCGTTGATTTCATACTACAATTCAGTCCTCACACTTTCCTCCTCTAACGTCAACTTACTCACTGAACCCTGAACCCCGATCATGTCTATCACACAGCCAACCCCTTGACTATGTCTTGCCTCTTGCCTGGAACTCTCTATCCCTCCATAAATGACAAACAACCACTCTCCCTACCTTCAGAGCCCTCCTAAAATCACATCTACTTCCCTAAGCCCTCATTTCCTTTACCCCTCCTCCCTTCTCCCCTATACCCTTTAAGAACTTGATTTCCTCCCTCCCTCAGCCCCACAGCACTTATATACACCTCCATAATTCATTTATTTATATTCATGTTTGTCTTCCAAGACTGTAAGCTGCTTGCATGTGGGGAATGAGGCTACCAAATCTGTTGAACTGTACTCTCCCAAGAGCTTAGTACAGTACTCTGCACACAGTAAGCACTCAATAAACAGCACTGAGCATTTGATTGATTGATGTGACGTTTACCAAGAATGCATCACCTAAATAATATTACCAGAATGCCGTATCATCCAAAATTCAAACATGCGTTGAAGTCCTGGAGAGAAATAAAAATAATTGTGGCATTTGTTAAGTGCTTAGTCTGTGCAAAGCACTTGCTAAGAGCTGGGGTAGATACAAGATAATCAAATAATAACAATAAAAATAATAATGATGTCATTTATTAAGCCCTTACTATGTGCAAATTCATTCATTCATTCGTATTTATTGAGCGCTTACTGTGTGCAAATCACTGTTCTAAGTGCTGGGGAGGTTACAAGGTGATCAGGTTGTCCCACGGGGGGCTCACGGTCTTAATCCCCATTTTACAGGTGAGGTAACTGAGGCCCAGAGAAGTTAAGTGACTTGCCCAAAGTCACACAGCTGACAGGTGGTGGAGCCGGGATTTGAACCCATGACCTCTGACTCCAAAGCCTGTGCTCTTTCCACTGAGCCACACTGCTAAATCTCCTCATGGAGTTCACAGTCTAAGTAAGAGTAGGAGAGTATTGAATCCCTGCTTTGCAGATGAGGGAATTGCAGCCCATTCATTCATTCATTCATTCATTCAATCATATTTATTGAGCGCTTACTGTGTGCAGAGCACTGTACTAAGCGCTTGGGAAGTACAAGTTGGCAACCTATAGAGACGGTCCCTACCCAACAGCGGGCTCACAGCCCAGAGACGTGAAAAATTATAATAGTAATAATAATGACATTTGTTAAGCGCTTACTATGTTCCAGGCACTGTACTAAGCACTGGAAAAGTAACTTGCCCACAGTCACACAGCAGGCAAGTGGTAGAGCAGAATTAGAACCCAGGTCCTCTGACTCCCAGGCCCGTATTCTTCCGTAGGCCACAACTGCTTCTCGTAGAGTAGACAGCTTAGAGGAGAGAGCATAGCCTCCTTACTTTTTATCACTGGTATTTATTGAGCGCTTACTTTGTGGAGAGCACTACACTAAGTGCTTGGGAGAGTAATAATAGTAATAACCAGTGATTGCTGGTTCAGTCTCTCATCCTATCCCGACTGGATTACTGCATCAGCCTCCTCTCTGATCTCCCATCCTTCTGTCTCTCCCCACTTCAATCTATACTTCACTCTGCTGCCCGGATCATCTTTGTGCAGAAATGCTCTGGGCATGTCACTCCCCTCCTCAAAAATCTCCAGTGGCTACCAATCAACCTACGCATCAGGCAAAAACTCCTCATTCTTGGCTTCAAGGCTGTCCTTCCCCTCGCCCTCTCCTACCTCATCTCCCTTCTTTCCTTCTCCAGCCCAGCCCGCACCCTCCGCTCCTCTGCCGCCACTAACCTCCTCACTGGGCCTCGTTCTCACCCGTCCCGCCGTCGACCCCCGGCCCATGTCCTCCCCCTGGCCTGGAATTTCCTCCCTCTGCACATCCGCCAAGCTAGCTCTCTTCCTCCCTTCAAAGCCCTACTGAGAGCTCACCTCCTCCAAGAGGCCTTCCCAGACTGAGCCCCCTTTTTCCTCTCCTCCTCCCCATCACCCCCACCCTACCTCTCTCCCCTCCCCACAGCACCTGTATATATGTTTGTACAGATTTGTACATATTTACAATTCTATTTATTTTATTTTGTTAATATGCTTTGTTTTGTTCTCTGCCTCCCCCTTCTAGAATGTGAGCCCGCTGTTGGGTAGGGACCGTCTCTATATGTTGCCAACTTGTACTTCCCAAGCGCTTAGTACAATGCTCTGCACACAGTAAGCGCTCAATAAATATGATTGAATGATAGTAATGGCATTTATTAAGCACTTACTATGTGCAAAGCACTATTCTAAGCACTAGGGAGGTTACAAGGTGATCAGGTTGTCCCACGGGGGGGCTCACAGTCTTAATCCCCATTTTACAGATGAGGCACAGAGAAGTTAAGTGACTTGCTCAAAGTCACACAGCTGACAATTGGCGGAGCGGGGTTTTGAACCCATGACTCCAAAGCTTAGGCTCTTTCCACTGAGCCACGCTGAGAGTACAATAAAACAGAGTTGGTAGGCATGTTCCCTGCCCACAATATGATAACACAAAGTTTTGCCCTCACCCCTCTTTCAAAAACATTTACTTCTCCCCCTGCCAAGCACAACACACCGCGCGCTCTCCAGTTTCCGTTGAATTCCTCGAAGGCCCAGAATTGTCTCAGAAACAATCAGGAGAGGAAAAACTGGGATTGCAGCCTCAGAGATGTGAACTCAGCAGCAAATCCTGCCAAAACACACACGCTTCTCAGGTAACCGACAACTTGGAAAACGTCTGTGCCAACCGACTTAAAGTCTACTGCTTCCACTTCTCCTGAAATAGTTCACCGCAGTTCTTTGAGCTGAAGCTAGTGTTAATTTTCAGGGCGAAGTCTTTCCAAATCAGCCACAGCGGCCCAACGGTCGAATCGCCGGATTCATTTGTATACTGGGTGGCATGAGGGTCTCTAGGGAGAATCGACCACTCGGTCCAGCAATCATATTTATTGAGGGCTTACTGTGTGCTGAGCAGTGTACAAAGAGCTTTAGAGAGTACGATATAATGGAGTTAGTAGACACATTCCCTGCCCACAGAGAGCTTACAGTCTAGAGCGGGAGACGGACATTAATGAAAATAAATAAATTACGGTTATGGACATAAGCACTGTGTGTCTGGGGGCAGGGTGATGGTGGGGAGAAAGTATGACTCTTCCACCAGCATTTCCCTCTAAATTATTCTGCGGGGAAGTTTCCTAGTTGGGAAAGAAGCCAAATTGGCCCCCATCACATCTGATATTAAAGCTGAGAACGTTCCCGTGCCCTAGCACACCTGCTTAATGCTTCCCTCACGTTAAGTGGTTTCCAATTTTCCCGGAGACAGGCCTATCCAGATTAATGGAGGTCGAATACACTTCGGTCTGGGTCTTAACAGCGCTAACGACATCTGACTCCTTCTCCGTTAAGAGGATTTAATACTTGGGATACTTTCTGTTCCAATTCGGCACAGAAGGGTGGGGAGTTTTGGAGTTCAGGGTGTATGCCTCGGGGATCTGCCTTCTTGGACAAGTCTCCCGGTTGGCCCGGGATTCTGATGGATCTCGGCATCCCAGAGATGCGATGCGATGCGTATTCCTCCACCCTCGCCCTGGACCAGGTTGACACCCGGAACCTGGAATCCTGCCAGCAAGAAGAGACTGGGACCAACATCCCAATGGGCTGAGAACGAGCATAGGCCTGGGAGACAGAGGACGTGGGTTCTAATCCCGACTGCCACACACCTGCTGTGTGACCTTGGACAAGTCACTTCACTTCCCTATGCCCCCGTTCTTTCATCTGTAAAATGGGGGGCTAAGACGGTGAGCCCCAGGTGAGACTCTCTTGTATGAACCGCAGCGTGGCTCAGTGGAAAGAGCGTCGGCTTTGGAGTCAGAGGTCATGGGTTCAAATCTAGAAGGGTTTCCCCCTCTAGACTCCCTTTCTAGACTGTAAGCCCACTGTTGGGTAGGGACTGTCTCTATAGGTTGCCAACTTGTACTTCCCAAGCGCTTAGTACAGTGCTCTGCACACAGTAAGCACTCAATAAATATGATTGAAATAATGAATGAAAATCCCAGCTCCACCAACTGTCAGCTGTGTGACTTTGGGCAAGTCACTTAACTTCTCTGTGCCTCAGTTACCTCATCTGTAAAATGGGGATTAAAACTGTGAGCCCCCCGTGGGACAACCTGATCACCTTGTAACCTCCCCAGCACTTAGAACAGTGCACATAGTAAGCGCTTAACAAATACCATCATTTTTATTATAGTAAGCGCTTAGCAAATACTAGTATTATTATTATTACTTTCCTACTCACCCCACCCACATCACCACAGGACTTAGAAGAATGACTGTGGTATTTGTTAAGCATTTACTATGTGCCACTCACCGTACCAAGCACCGGGGTAGATACAAGACAATCAGATCGGGCACAGTCCCCATCTCACGTGGGGCTCACAGACTGAGGAGGAGGGAGAACAGGTCTCGAATCCCCATTTTACAGATGTGGCAACTGAGGCACAGACAAATAAAGTGACTTGTCCAAGGTCACACGGCAGACTAGTGGCAGAGCCACAATTAGAACCCAGGTCCTCTCACTCTCAGGCCCGTGATCTTCATTCATTCATTCATTCAATCGTATTTATTGAGTGCTTACTGTGTGCAGAGCACTGTACTAAGCGCTTGGGAAGTACAAGTTGGCAACATCTTTCCACTAGGCCAAGCTGCTTCTCGTATACCTTAAGTATCTTCTTCTGAACCTATGCTTATACTCTGCCACTTTACTAATCTATAATTTATTTTAATATCAGTCTCCCCCACTAGACTGCAAACTCCTTAGAGGGCAGGGACCATGTAATACTATTCATAATAACTGCAGTATTTGTTAAGCCCTTACTATGTGCCAAGCACTCTACTAAGCGCTGGGGTGGATACAAGCAAATTGGGTTGGATACAGTCCCTAATAATATGATGGCATTTGTTAAGTGCTTACTATGTGCAAAGCACTGTTCTAAGCGCTGGGGAGGATGCAAGGCAATCAGGTTGTCTCCCTATCCCACGCGGGGCTCACAGTGTCACTGGCAGAGCTAGGATTAGAACCCACGACCTTGTGATTCCCAGGCCCGTGCTCTAAACACTACATCGGTACCTTCCAACTCTACTGTACTGTAGTCTCCCAAGAGCCTAGTACAGTACTCTGCACAGAGTAAATGCTTTAAAAATACCCTTGATTGATCAACTGATTGATTACTTGAAAGGAGCCAGCATGGAGAGTTTCTCCGGACCTTAACCAGAGGGCAGGTTGACCTTTCTGGACGTCCTTTCTGGCCCCCCACCATCATCTCACAAACTCTGGCTTCAAGATGAACCCAATCATGTCACAGATGACAAAATGAGACCGGGGTTTCTTCATAATTATTATCATTAATCAGCCCAGCTTTGGTTCCACAGACTCACCCTTCCTAAGCTGAACCTTGGGGAAGAAAACTGATGGACCACATGGAAGAAGGAAAAGGGGAAATGGGCTCTGTCCAAGAAAGAACAATATTTTCCATTAACAGACTTCACTTTTAATAAAAAAGGAAATGTAGAGTATGCAGAAGGAACTCTAAATTCCATTTTTCTAAAGCCAATAGTATCCCCCTGGGTAATACAATCTAGAATCCGATCTCTCTATAATAAAGAGCATATACAGTAGACTTCAGGATTTTACCTCTCCTACTCCTGGGTTCTATTGAACCTCCTCACGACTAATTGTGAGTGTCATTGAGGTCATGTCCTATTGCGTTGAAATCGCTACAAAACATTCTGTATGACTCAAAATCCACACCCCGGGAGGGTTAATGTTTTCCTGCTGTTTTCGCATCTCCGTATTTCAAAGCGCCCGATTCCACTTCATAAATGTATCGGAACAAATTAAAAACAGGTGCCGGGCCATCACCCTTGGATGTTCTCGTACAGGTTGATGAAGACTTGCGCTAATTTACGGAGAGGGAGGAAACGCTCCCTGCCAGTGAAAGGGGAATCAGAGAAAGGGCTGCTCACCAGGAGTAAGGGGAATCACACCATTTTCTTGCTAATCAATCAATCAATCAATCGTATTTATTGAGCACTTACTGTGTGCAGAGCACTGTACTAAGCGCTTGGGAAGTACAAGTTGACAACATATAGAGACAGTCCCTACCCAACAGTGGGCTCACAGTCTAGAAGGGGGAGACAGAGAACAAAACCAAACATATTAACAAAATGAAATAAATAGAATAGATATGTACAAGTAAAATAAATAAATAAATAGAGTAATAAATATGTACAAACATTATTAGTCTAAGGTGAACAGCAGAGATGGTTTAAGAATTTTCTAAAAATTTAGCACTTTTAGAACTGAGAAGCAGTATGCCCTGTGGATAGAGAATGGGCCTGGGAGCCAGAAAGACCTAATCTTTGCTCTGCCACTTGTCTGCTCTGTGACCTTGGGCAAGTCACTTCACTTCTCTGGGCCTCAGTTACTTTATTTGCAAAATGTGGGCTGTGGTTGTGAGCCCCACATAGGGCACGGACTTTATCCAACTCCATTTGCTTGTATCCATCCCAGTGCTTAGTACAGTGACTGGCATAAGCACTTAACAAATACTATTAGTTTTACTACTATTATTATTAAGGTCAGATCTCTTCCAAGAGGGCTTCCCCAGTTAAGCCCTCTTTTCCCAGGTGCTCTCTCCTTTCTGCTTCGTCTATGCACTTGGATCTGTGACTTTTGGGAATTTGATATTCGCCCTAACCCCAAAGCACTTAAATTATATAAGCGCTTAGTACAGTGCTCTGCACACAGGAAGCGCTCAACAAATATGACTGAATGAATGAATATCATAAATTATGTATATAAATGTCCCTTTCTCCCTCTGGACTGTAAGCTCGATGTTGGCAGGAGCATGTCCACTGATTCTGTGGTATTGGATTTTTCTAAGAGCTTGGTACAGGGCTCTGCACATAGGAAGGGCTCAATAAATATCAATTGATTGACTCTGGAAAGATCAGCCACTCAGTCTTGAACCTAGTTGATTGGCTGCTCTCCAAACCCTTCCTGATGGTGGTTCCATCCCACACCACCTATCGATGTTTACAGAGGGATTCATCATCAAATGCCATTGAGTCATTTCCGATCCATAGCGACTATATGGACATATTTTCTCCAGATCGTCTGATCTTCTGCTGTATGTGGAGATGTTCTGATATACATATCCAAAGACTTTTCTTTGTTAAAAAAAAAATGGAAGTGGTTTACCACTGCCTTCTTCCATGAAGTAAAAACTTAAGTCTCTACCGTTGTCTTTGATCAAGATTTTGATCACTTGATTATCGGCCTTCGACTCATTACCATGCTGCTGCTGCCCAGCACAGGGGAATCAGCTTGGTCTGATGCTTCAGCTTAGATCTTTCCATTAAGGGTAGCTCTGGTGAGAGACTATCTCTCAATGGCATAGCTCTACACAAGCATAATAATAATAATGTTGGTATTTGTTAAGCGCTTACTATGTGCCAATCATTGTTCTAAGCGCTGGGGTAGATAAAGGGTAAGCAGGTTGTTCCATGTGGGGCTCACAGTCTTCATCCCCATATTATAGATGAGGTAACTGAGGCTCAGAGAAGTTAAATGACTTGCCCAAGGTCACACGGCTGACAAATAGCAGAGCCAGGATTAGAATCCACAACCTCTGATTCCCAAGACCGTGCTCTTTCCATTAAGCCACGCATGCAAGCTCTACTGCCATAACAAAGCGTTGATTCATAAGAGAGACAGAGAGATTAGAACTCAATAAAAGCCATTTTTTATAGTATTTGGTAAATGCTTACTATGTGCCAGGCCCTGTACTAAGCGCTGGGGTAGATATAAGTTAATCAGGTTGTCCCACATGGGGCTCACAGTCTCAATCCCCATTTTACAGCTGAGGTAACTGAGGTCCAGAGATGTGAAGTGACTTGCTCAAGGTCACCCGACTCACATGTGTCGGAGCCAGGATTAGAACCCAGGTCTTTCTGACTCCCAGACTCATGCTCTTTTCCCTAGACCATGCTGCTTGTCACTTCTATCTCACTTCTCACTCCTATCTGGGATGAAAGTCATTGGTTTCAGATAGGGTTTCCTTGGTATAGGATGGCAAACTACCTTCAGGTTGTTAGGGAAGATCAATTTGATTATGGACAGGATCCCAAACGAGTCAGTCTCCTGGCTTTGGATCTATGTTCACCTCAACACAATGGTTCGGGGGGGATATTTAAGGAGGAAACCACACTGAATTAAAACTGGGAAGCTCCAAATGAGGAGGACAGAGGACACATTTTAAGGAGGAACTCAAGCATGGCCTTGGACAATGCTAAATCTCAGCTGAAAACTATGAGACAAATTGCTGCGGACAGACTGGCACTGCACACTGAAATCCAGTGGTTCCAGTTGACTATCTCGGAATCCGGAGACATGCAGTGTGAGTGGTGCTGTGTGATGATAATAATAATGATTGTATTTGTTAAGCGCTTACTATGTGCCAAGCACTGTTCTAAGCACTGGGGTAGATACAAGGTAATCAGGTTGTCCCACGTGAGGATCACAGTCTTAATCCCCATTTTCCACATGAGGTAACTGAGGCCCAGAGAAGTGAAGTGACTTGCCCAAAGTCACAACAGCGAACAAGCGGCAGAGCCAGGATTAGAACCCATGACTTCTGACTCCCAAGCCTGGGGTCTTTCCGCTAAACCATGCTGCTCCTCTGATGAGAAGCTTAGAGAAGCAGCGTGGCTCAGTGGAAAGAGCATGGGCTTTGGAGTCAGAGGTTGTGGGTTCAAATCCCAGCTTTGCCAATTGTCAGCTGTGTGACTTTGGGCAAGTCATTTCACGTCTCTGGGCCTCAGTTCCCTCATCTGTAAAATAGGGATGAAGACTGTGAACCCCCCGTGGGACAATCTGATCACCCTGTAACCTACCCAGTGCTTAGAACAGTGGTTTGCATGTAGTAAGCGCTAAATAAATGCTATTATTATTATTATTATTATTATTATTATTATTATTATTATTATTATTATTATTATTATTATTATGCCACATGGCACACCAATGAACTCATCAAGTCACATGAGGGAGCCGTCCCCGAGTGATCAGGGGATCACTGATATGTTGCCAACTTGTACTTCCCAAGCGCTTAGTACAGTGCTCTGCACACAGTAAGCGCTCAATAAATACGATTGATTGATTGATTGATTGATCAGATTTCTGAAGCCAGTCCTGTCTTCCTGGTGACGTTATGTAGGATAAGTTGATTCTCCACTGAGCACTGAGGCTTAGGAGCCACTGCATGGCCTAGTGGATAGAGCACGGGCCTAGGAGTAAGAGGACCCGGGTTCTAAACCCAGCTCTGCCGCTTGTCTGCTGTGTGACCTTGGGCAAGTCATTTCACTTCTCTGTGCCTCAGTTATCTCATCTGTAAAATGGGGATTAAGACTGTGAGCTCCTTGTGGGACATGGACGGACCCCAGTGTGCTTAGCTTGTATCTTCTCAGTGCTTCACGGTGCCTGACACATTATAAGTGCTTAACAAGTACGATTTTTAAAAAAGAGAATAAAGAAGAGCTTTAATTTTCTTCACCACTGGTCCAGTATAAAAGACTAATACATGTGTTAAGCAGACACAGCCTGAAATGCTTTTCCTTTTTCATTCCAGCTTATTGACCCAAATCAAAACACTCTTAAATCAAACAAGGTCAAGTCTACTAGTGGCAAAACGTGCTTTCCAAAAGCAGCGCAGAAAAAACGGCAGACATGAGGGGAGTAGCCACTAATATCAGGATGGGAGGGAGTTGTCCTGATGAGTCTTTTCGGGAGAGAGGAGGATAAACAGCACGGACTTCAGTAGACAGAAATTTGTCAGATTCAGCCCAGACCTGGAACTGTTCTGTTCGGTTAGGCCTTCAGCTGTCTGGAGGGCTTCTCTGCTGATGCGATTTATGAACACCTCGTTTGAACCTTGGGAAATTTCGCTGCGGTCTTTCCAGGAGAACGTCTGCCAAATGAACTCCACTTGCAGCCACTTGAGCAATTTTTCTTTTATCAGGGATTGCGGACTATTTTTACTGCCTTGGGATTTCTGCCCTGAATCACTTAAAGAGTTAGGGCCCATTAGAATGGAGGAGAGAAGCCGTGCGGCCTAATGGATAGAGCGTGCGCTTGAGAGTCAGAAGGACCTGGGTTCTAATCCTGGCTCTGCCACTCGTCAGCTGCGTGACCTCGGGCAAGTCTCTTCACTTCTCTGGGCCTCAGTTCTCTCATCTGTAAAATAGGGGGTGTTAAGATATCCAGGCTGATTAGCTTGTATCTACCCCAGTGCTTAGTACAGCGCCTGGCACATAGTGAGCACTTAACAAATACCATAAAGAAAAAGGAGCTCATAAGGACTAGCTGCGGTTTAATAATTCATAATAATTATGGTATTTGGTAAGTGCTTTTCTAACATTGTGATAGATACAAGTTAAATCAGGTTGGACACAGTCCCTTTCCCCCATGGGGTTCGCAGTCTAAGTAGGAGGGAGAACTGGTATTTCATCCCCATTTTGCAGATGAGGAAACTGAGGCACAGAGAAGTGAAGGGACTTGCCCAAGGCTACGCTACGAGTAATGGACAGAGTCAGGATGAGAACCCAGATCTGACTCTCAGGCCCCTGCTCCTTCTACCAGGTCATGAGTAAATATGGAGTTTCACAAGCCCCAGGAAGTAGTAAAGAGGGCAACTTAGATTGCCTAAAATGGGGGCATCTTTATAATCTACCATCAGTGAAAATTCAAGGGGAGGGGAAATCAAACATATTTATTGAGAGCTTACTGTGTGCAGAGCATTGTACTAAGCACTTGGGAAAGGGCAATAGACTGTAAGCTCCTTGTGAGCAGGGAATGTACTTGCCAACTCTGTTCTATTGTACTCTCCCAGGTGCTTAGTACAGTGCTCGGCATACAGTGAGCACTCAATAAACTGAGAGACAACTTCTCTGTGCCTCAGTTGCCTCATCTATAAAATGAAGACTCAAAACTTCTCCTCCCTCCTTCCTAGACTGTGAGCCATCCGTGAGACAGAGACTGTGCGATCTGATTAATTTGTATCCACCCAGTGCTTAGTACAGTGCTTGGCACATAGTGAGCACTTCACAAACACCACAATTATCGTTAGTATTATTATTAGACATAGCTTTGCTCTCCACACCGTCAGCCGTTGGGGACAGCAGCTCCTTGACCTTCATGGATGTATTGCCCATGGTTTTGCCTACTTTTTTTTTATTTTAATGCTATTTGTTGGGTGCTTACTATGTGCCAGGCACTGTTCTAAGCGCTGGAATAGATACAAGCATATCGGGTTGGACCCGGCCCATGTCCCCACGTCCCACAATGACTTGCTGCTTTGGGTGGAAAGCCAACAGTTGCAGCGATGGTGGTGGCGGTGGTTCTTTCTCCGCCCCCAGCCCCTGTTATCTGCTGTCTATTTGGTTGCCTGCAGCCGAAGTCTCATCCCCTCACTTGCCGTTTGCCCCATCCCAGCCTCCCCCCCACCCCACCCACCGGAAAAGACTGAGTGGCTTTGTTTCGTTGAATACACTTTGCGGTTTCACGTCGTTCGAAGGTGAGTACAGAAGGAGACCGTAGAGTCGAACAATACAGAGAGACACCGTGGAGTCAAATGGAAACTCCTAACCGTTGGCTTTAAGGCGTTTTTTCAACTGTGCCCCTCCTACCTCCCCTCGCTGATGTACTACAACCACAACCCAGCCTGCACACTTGGCTTCTCTAACGCCAACCTGCACGCTGTACCTCGATCTCTTCTATCTCGCCGCCAACCCCTTGCCCACGTCCTGCCTCCGGCCTGGAGCTCCCTCCTCGTCACCCTTCATACCCAACAGACGATCACTCTCACCATTTTCAAAGCCTTATTAAAGCACATCTCCTCCAAGAGGCCTTCTCAAACTAATCTTTCATTTCCCTCACCTGCCCTACTCTCTTCATGGCCTATACCCTTGAGCACATCTCAGCTCCAAAGCACTTATGAACATACTTTTTCTTCTGCCACTTCCCCATCCACAATTTACTTTAAGATCTGTCTCTCCCACTAGACTGTAAGCTCCTTTTTTTAAAAAAAATGGTATTTGTTGAGCACTTTGTATATGCCAAGTACACTACTAAGCACTGGGGTAGATACAAGATAATCAGGTTGGACACAGTCCACGTCCCATATGGGGCTCACAGTCTTAATCCCCATTTTACAGATGAGGGAACTGAGGTAAAAATTCAATGGCCTCTACTCCATCCTAATCCTCTTCTACCTCTCAGCTGCCTTTGACACTGTTGACCACCCACTTCTCCTGGAAATATATCCAACCGTGCCTTCACTGACACTGTTCTCTCCTGGTTCTCCTCTTATCTCTCTGGCCACTCATTCTCATTCATTCATTCATTCATTCAATCATATTTGTTGAGAGCTTACTATGTGCAGAGCACTGTACTAAGTGCTTGGGAAGTACAAGTTGGCAAAATATAGAGACAGTCCCTACCCAACAGTGGGCTTACAGTCTAGAAGGGGGAGGCAGACAACAAAACAAAACATATGAACAAAATAGAATAAGTATAATAGTAAATATGTACAAGTAAAATAAATACAGTAATAAATCTGCACAAACAGGTGCTGTGGAGAGGGGAAGGAGGTAGGGTGGGAGGAGGAGAGGAAAGAGGGGGCTCAGTCAGGGAAGGTCTCCTGGAGGAGGTGAGCTCTCAGTAGGGCTTTGAAAGGAGGAAGAGAGCTAGCTTGGCGGATGTGCGGAGGGAAGGCATTCCAGGCCAGGGGGAGGACATGGGCCGGGGGTCGACAGTGGGATAGGTGAGAATGAGGCCCAGTGAGGAGATTAGCGGCAGAGGAGCGGAGGGTGCGGGCTGGGCTGGAGAAGGAGAGAAGGGAGGTGAGGTAGGAGGGGGCGAGGGGATTCTTCATGGGCTCCTCCTCTGCCTCCAACCTCCTAACTATGGGGATCCCTCAAGGTTCAAATCTGGGTCCCCTTCTATTCTCCATTTACACCCACTTCCTTGGAGAACTCATTAGCTCCCATGGCTTCACCTACCAACTCTATGCGGATGACACCCAAATCCAGTCTCACATCTCCTCCTGCCTTCAAGACATCTCTACTTGGATGTTCTCCTATCACCTCAAGCTTGACATGTCCAAAACAGAACTCATTATCTTTCCACCCAAAGCCTGTCCTTCCCTTGACTTTCCCATCACCATCATCCTTCCTGTCTCACAAGCCCATATTCTGGGTATTATCCTTGATTTCTCTCTCTCATTCAACCATCATCATCATCATCATAATAATAATAATGGCATTTGTTAAGCGCTTACTATGTGCAAAGCACTGTTCTAAGCGCTGGGGGGATGCAAGGTGATCAGGTTGTCCCACGTGGGGCTCACAGTCTTAATCCCCATTTTACAGATGAGGGAACTGAGGCCCAGAGAAGTTAAGTGACTTGCCCAAGGTCACACAGCAGACATGTGGTGGAGCCAGGATTCGAACCCATGACCTCTAGCTCCAAAGCCCGTGATCATCATCAATCGTATTTATTGAGCACTTACTATGTGCAGAGCACTGTCCTAAGCGCTTGGGAAGTACAAATTGGCAACATAATCTTTCCACTGAGCCACGCTGCTTCTCTACTCAATCATACTCAATCCATTACTAAATCCTGTCGGTCCCACCTCCACAACATCCCTAAAATCCACTTTTCTCTCCATCCAAACTGCTACCACATTAATCCACTCACTCATCCTATCCCACCTGGATTGTTGCATCAGCCTCCTTCCTTACCTCCCAGCCTCCTGTCTCTCCCTATTGCAGTCCACACTTCATTCTGCTGACTAAATCATTTCTGTACAAAAACACTCAAGACATGTCTCCCCATTCCTCAGGAAACTCCAGTGGTTGCCCATCCACCTCCAACATCAAACAAAAACTCCTCACCATCGGCTTTAAAGCACTCGATCACCTCACCCTCTCCTACCTCACCTCGCTACTCTCCTACTACGACCCAGGCCACACACTTCACTCCTCTCATGCTAACCTTCTCCCTGCGCCTCCATCTCGCCTCTCTCTCTGCCGATCCCTGGCCCACGTCCTGCCTCTGTCCTGGAAAGCCCTCCCTCCTCAAATCCGACAGACGATTACTCGCCCCCGTTTTTAAAGCCTTACTGAGGGCATATCTCCTCCCGAAGGTCTTCCCTGTCTAAGACTCGCTGTCCTCTTTTCCCACTCCCTTCTGAATCACCCTGGCTTTCTCCCTTTCTTCACCCCCTTCCCAGCCACACAGCACTTATGTACATAGCTGTAATTATTTATATTAACATGTGTCTCCCCCCACAATAATAATTATCACTGTTATTAGACTGAATTATGTTATATTATTAGACTGTAAGCTTGCTGTGGGCAGGGAATGTGTCTGTTTATTGTTGTATTGTACTCTCCCAAGCGCTTAGTACAGTACTCAGTAAATACGATTGACTGATTGACCGTACTAAGGACTTGGGAGCGTAACAATAATAATAATAATAATGAGGGCATTTATTAAGTGCTTACTATGTGCAAAGCACTGTTCTAAGCCCTGGGGAGACCATACTAAGGACTTGGGAGAGTAATAATAATAATAATAATGGCATTTATTAAGCACTTACTATGTGCAAAGCACTGTTCTAAGCCCTGGGGAGGGTACAAAGTGATCAGGTTGTCCCACAGGGGGCTCACAGTCTTAATCCCCATTTTACAGACGAGGTAACTCAGGCAAAGAGAAGTTAAGTGACTTGCCCAAAGTCACACAGCTGACAATTGGAGGAGCCGGGATTTGAACCCATGAACTCTGACTCCAAAGCCCGGGCTCTTTCCACTGAGCCACGCTGCTTCCCACGCTCCTTCCCAGAGTACAGGCAACAGAGTTGGTAGACATGCTCCCCGTCCCACAAGGAGCTTACAGTCTAGAGGAGAAGACAGACAATATAAATAAATAAATTACAGATATGCATATAAGTGCCATGGGGCTGAGGGTGGGATGCATTTCGAGTACTTAAAGGCTACAGTTCCAGATGAATAGCTGACACAGAAGGGAGAGAGTCGAGGATAAGAGTGTTTAATCGGGGAAGCCTTCTTGGAGGTGATATGATTTTAGTAAGGCTTTGAAGGAGGGGAGAGTGGTGGTCTGTCGGACGTGAAGGCAGAGGGAGTTCCAAGCCATAGGGAGGACATGAGCGCTTAGTACAGTGCTCTGCACATAGTAAGCGCTCAATAAATACGATTGATGATGACATGGGAAAGGGTCGGCGGTGAGATAGATATAAGGTCAGGATGCAGTGAGCAGGCTGGAGCTAGAGGAGTAGAGGGTGCGGGCTGGACTGGAATAGGATATCGGTGAGGTGAGGTAGGAGAGGAAGAGCCGATTAACAGCTTTAAAGCCAACAGTTTAAGACTTTCCATTTGATCCCTACCATACAGCAGGCCGGGAGAAGAACCCAGATTGCCTGACACAGCCTTATGTGCTTCCTCCTGTTAGAGAAGCAGGATGGCCTAGTGGAAAGAGCACAGGCCTGGGACTCAGAGGACCTAGGTCCTAAACCCGGCTCCTCCTCCTAGGGCAGGTCATTTCTCTTCTCTGGGCCTCAGTTTCCTCATCGGCAAAATGCGGATTAAGACTGTAAGCCCCACGCGGGACAGGGAATGTGTCCAACCTGATGAGCTTGTATCTACCCCAGTGCTTAGTACAGTGGCTGGCACATAGTAAGAAGCAGCATGGCTCAGTCGAAGGAGCACGGGCTTGGGAGTCAGAGGTCATGGGTTCAAATCCCGGCTCCACCAATTGTCAGCTGTGTGACTTTGGGCAAGTCAGTTCACTTCTCTGTGCCTCAGTTACCTCATCTGTAAAATGGGGGTGAAGACTGTGTGCCCCACGTGCGACAATCTGATCACCTTGTATCCTCCCCAGCGCTTAGAACAGTGTTTTGCACATAGTAAGTGCTTAATAAATGCTATTATTATTATTATTATTATTATGTGCTTAACCAATATGATATAAAAAATGGCCAAGTGAGCAACTGTTGATGCTTTAGGGAATCGTCTGTGACTTTGCTTCTACTCACCATCCCTCCAGTGCACTCCCTACAGTCTTGTAAACAGGCTATGTTTCCCCAGGTACTGTATGCTTTCAAACCCGCTACTAGGCCTTGTAAAGTCTGGCTGTTTCCAAGGTCTTTCTCTTGAAAGAGATCCTCATCCAATAAACTGCCGGCATATCTAAAAGATAAAAATTTGCAGAAAGATAGTGTAAGACAGCGCTGGGTGAAACTGATGAACTACAGAGGCATTTATGTGTTTGAGGTAAACCACAAAGTCAAATCTGCTCTCGGTCATAACCAAAGTCTTGACACACTCTTTAATTTGGTGCTCTGCGCCTCTGACTAACATCCTGCAAGTGACTTCCACCGATCATCTCCTCCCGGGGCTGGTTTTCAGGATAAATCCTTCTTCTCAAATCCCTGCTTCAATTCCTTGTATTTTCCCATCACTGCTTAGTACAGTGTTCCACATACTGTAACCACTCAATAAATAGTCCTGATTAACTGATCACCCTTTCACCCACAGTGGGTTGGCTGCTCCCAACTGCTTGAGAAGCAGCATGGCTTAGAGGATAGAGCCCACTTAGGACTCAGAAGGACCTGGGTTCTAATTCTGGCTCTGCCACATGTCTGCTGTGTGATCTTGGGCAGGTCACTTAACCTCTCTGGGCCTCAGTTATCTCATCTGTAAAACATGGGGATTAAGAATGTGAGCCCCATGTGAGACAGGGACTTTGTCCAATCTGATTCACTTGTATCTACCTCAGCACATAAAACAGTGCTTGGCACACAGTAAGCACTTAACAAGTACCATTATTATTAATATTATTATTGTTATTATCCACAATGGCCTCTTTCCTTGAGTTGCCATCACAAAGAGGAGGAAAGAAAGAAAAAAAGAAGGAAGGAAGGAAAGAAAGAAAGCAAGAAAGAAAGCAAGAAAGCAAGAAAGAAAGAAAGGAAAGAAAGAAGGAAAGAAAGCAAGAAAGAGAAAGAAAGCAAGAAAGAGAAAGAAAGCAAGAAAGCAAGAGAGCAAGAAAGAAAGGAAGGAAGAAAGAAAGAAAGAAAGGAGGGAAGAAAGAAAGAAAGAAAGAAAGGAAGGAAGAAAGAAAGGAGGGAAGAAAGAAAGGAGGGAAGAAAGAAAGGAGGGAAGAAAGAAAGGAAGAAAGAAAGGAGGAAAGAAAGGAAGAACAGAATAAAGGAAGAAAGAAAAAAGAGGTGGCCAAAAAAAAAAAAATTACCACTACAGCAATAATATGCTTATCCTCTGCACAACTAGAGATATCAGCTAATTTAGATCCTCTGAAAATGGTCATTTCAAATTCTGAAATTATCCACTTCCTCGCAAAAGAAGGAAATGTAACCTCTAGACTATAAACTCTTATGTGTAGGGAACTTGTCTGCTAACGCTGTTGTATTGTATTATCCCAAGTGTTTAATACAGTGCTCTGCACATAGTAAGTGCTCAATGAATACAATTAATTGATTGATTGATTGATTGAAATACCAAAGACAAAAAAGAAGGTAAAAAAACAAGGATGGCCAAAAAAAGAATAACAGCAATAGATATACCCTTGTCCTCTACACAGCTAGACTGACCAGCTAATTGAGATCTTTGAAAATGGTCATTTCAAATTCTGAAATTGTCCCCTTCCTCGCAAAAGAAGGAAACACAACCTCTAGACTGTAAGTTTTTTATGATCAGGGGCCATATCTGCTAATTTCATTGTATTGTACTCTCCCAAGCATTGAGTTCAGAGCTCTGTACATAGTAAATTCATTCATTCAATCATATTTATTGAGCACTTACTGTGTGCAGAGCACTGTACTAAGCGCTTGGGAAGTACAAGTTGGCAACGTATAGAGACGGTCCCTACCCAACAAGGGGCTCACAGTCTATGAGGGGGAGACAAGACAACAAAACAAAACATGTGGACAAGTGTCAAGTCATCAGAATAAATAAAAGTAAAGCTAGATGCACATCATTAACAAAATAAATAGAATAGTAAATATGTACAAGTAAATAAATAGAGTAATAAATCTGTACAAACATATATACAGGTGCTGTGGAGAGGGGAAGGAGGTAGGGTGGGGGGATGGGGAGGAGGAGAGGAAAAAAGGGGCTCAGTCTGGGAAGGCCTCCTGGAGGAGGTGAGCTCTCAGTAGGGCTTTGAAGGGAGGAAGAGAGCAAGCTTGGCAGATGTGCGGAATGCTCAATAAATGCTCAATAAATACCCTTGATTGATTGATTGAAATACCAAAAGACAAAAATGAAAGAAAAACAAAACAAAATTAGCCAAAAAAGAACCCAACAGCAGTAGCTATACCACTGAACCTCTCCACAACTAGACTCTGAAAATAGTCATTTCAAATTCCGAAATTGTCCGCTTCCTCACAAAAGAAAGAAACCCAAGGGAAATACCAAAAGAAGAAAAAGAAAGAAAAATAGAGGTGTCGAAAAGAGGATGATAACAGTAGATATACCCTTTTCCTCTACGCTGCTAGACCGACCGGCTAATTTCGAATCCCTGAAAACGGTCATTTCAGATTCTGAAATTGTTGCTCTCCGAGAGACCGCCCCGCAGCACGCTGCACCTGAATGCCCCCGTCACTTCCACAGCTGGTCTGGAATATTTTTTAGCTTGGTCAGAGTCCTGTGGCATTCCACAACCTAGCCAGACCCCTGCTGCTTCCTTTCTCAGCTTCCTTTCAAATCTTCAGCCAACGGACGGGAAAGGATCACCAGCTTTCATGGAAACTTTCCTCCTTTCTGGAGTCACCTCACAATCCTGTTTCATGCACATTTTTCTGTTTGTTTCTCAGGTTACAAGGAAAAATTTCCGTGTGGTAATCCTCGCCTGAGTTAACAGGGAAGTCAACGTTCAGACAAGCTCCAGGGTAGGGAGTGGGAGGAGGGGAGGAGGAAGAGAGAGAGAAAGAGAGAGAATGGCATCATGGAAAACTCTATACTCTTTCCATTTCCTCTTTCCACTTGTCCGTGGACAAGTCACTTGACTTCCCTGTACCTCGGTTACCTCACCTGAAAAATGGGGATTAAGACTGCAAGCCCCATGAGGGACATGGACTGTTTCCAATCTGATTAGCTTGTATCTACCCCAGCAACTAGTACAGTGCCTGTTGCATAGTAAGCGCTTACCAAATACCATTTAAAAAAAAAAAGTCACTGCCCAGAGGGTGGATGGGATTCAAAGGAACTGAGCTTTGATAAACGTTACGGTGAGAGGGGAAGTGGGACAGCCTATGAGCTAAAATGAGGCACGTCTGTGAATTTCATTTAACTTATTTTGCACACTATTTCTTAGTCCAAAAGATCTAACGCTGGTGGCAATTTCAGGGGTAGACCCACTCAAAGATTCTGTGGGTCCTTCACAACTCCTAGATTTAGAAGCTGCTCCTGCCTCTTTCCCAGCCCCAGATTCACGTTCATGTATTCCTGCATCAGCCTCCTCGCTGACCTCCCTGTCTTCTGCATCTCCCTGCTCCAATCTACCCTGCTGCCTGGGTCATTTTTCTGAAAACTCAATCCATCAATCAGTGGTATTCCCTGAGCACTTACTGTGTGCAGAGCACTGTACTAAGCGCTTGGGAGATACAATTTAATGGAGTCGGTGGTCACGTTCCCTGCCCACAGCGAGCTTACAGTCTAGAGGAAAATCTGTTCAGTCCACGTCTCCCCACTCTTCAAGAACCTCCAGTGGTGGCCCATCCACCTCCGCATCGAATAGAAACTCCTCGCCATCGGCTTTAAAGTCCTCAATCAGCTCACCCCCTCCTTCCTTATCTTGTATGACCAAACCCGCACAATTCACTGCTCTAAGGTCAAACTACTCACTGTATCTCGATCTCATCTATCTCATCCCTGACCCTTCCCCATATCAATCAATCAATCAATCAATCATATTTATTGAGCGCTTACTATGTGCACCATATCCTCCCTCCCCCTTCGCAACTGACAGTCCATCACTCTTCCTACCTTCAAAACCATCCTAAAAAAACACACCTTCTCCAAGAGGCCTTCCATAATTACGTCCTCATTTCACCTACCTGCCCTTCTCTTCTTCATTGACTATGGACTTGGCTATGTATGCTTTAAACACTGTGATCCTCACCCAAACCCCACAGCCCTTATTTTTATACTTTGACTTTATACTTTACATATCTTTATATATATACTTTAGATATCTTTATACTCTATTATTTCCCCTATCTGTAATGTATTTTAATGTCTCCTTTATCCGGTACACTGACGGCTCCTTGAGGGGAGGGATTGTGGCTACAACTAATAATAGTAATAACTGGTATTTGTTAAGCACTTACTATGTGCCAGGCACTGTACTAAGTGCTAGGGTGGATACAAGCAAGCAAAAACAAGCAAGCAAAAGGCACCAAGCAAAAACTCCTCACTCTCAGCTTCTAGGCTGTCCATCCCCTCGCCCCCTCCTACCTCACCTCCCTTCTCTCCTTCTCCAGCCCAGCCCGCACCCTCCGCTCCACTGCCGCTGCTCACCTCCTCACCGTGCCTCGTTCTCACCTGTCCTGCTGTTGACCCCCGGCCCATGTCCTCCCCGTGGCCTGGAATGCCCTCCCTCCACACATCCACCAAACTAGCTCTCTTCCTCCCTTCAAAGCTCTACTGAGAGCTCACCTCCAAGAGGCCTTCCCAGACTGAGCCCCCTTTTTCCTCTCCTCGTCCCCATCCCCGCTGCCCTACCTCCTTCCCCTCCCCACAACACCTGTATATATGTTTGTACAGATTTACTACTCTATTTTGCTTGTACAGATTTACTATTCTATTTATTTTGTTAATGATGTGCATTTAGCTTTAATTCTATTTGTTCTGATGACTTGACACCTGTCCACATGCTTTGTTTTGTTGTCTGTCTCCCCCTTCTAGACTGTGAGCCCATTGTTGGGTAGGGATCAACTCTATATGTTGCCGACTTGTACTTCCCAAGCGCTTAGTACAGTGCTCTGCACAGAGTGAGCGCTCAATAAATACAATTGATTGAATGAATGAATGAATGAATGAATACAAGCAAATTGCGTCGGACACAGTCCCTGTCCCCCTTGGGGTTCACAGTCTCAATTCTCGTTTTACAGGTGAGGGAACTGAGGCATAGAGAAGCAAAGTGCAGCAGACAAGTGGCAGAGCCAGGAAAAGAACCCATGACCTTAGTACCGGGCCTATGCTCTATCCACTACACCATTTTGGATTGTCTTTTCCCAAGCACTTAGTTCAGTGCTATACATAGAGTAAGTGCTCAAAGATGGCCAATGATTGACTGGTGGATTGTTTCGACTAATGGTCCCCAGGAAAGATTTCACTGGAGGAGAAGGTTGAGGGTCTTACCTGCTGGTGAAGATCAGTGCTAATGCAGTGGCTAGGTGAGGCATCAGTCGAAGACGTTGTGTTTGGTGCTCAATGATCTTAACTTCTTCCTTGGCCTTAGGCCCAAACTGTCTCCGACTGAAAGGGAGAAACACAATCACTGACTTCCATACAGAAGTCACCTCTTGTCCTGGAAACAAATTCACTTGCCCCGCAGACTCCTTCTAAGACAGCTTTGGCTTTTGGGTAGCTTGGATAATAATAATAATGATAATAATAATGATAACAATAATAATAATAATGACGATGATAGTAGTATGTGTTAAGTCCTTACTATTTGCTTTGTACTGTACTAACTGCTGGGGCAAATACAAGCAAATAGGGTTGGACACAGTCCCTGTCCCACATGGGGCTCACAGTCTTAATCCCCATTTTACAGATGAGGTAACTAAAGTACAGAGAAATGAAATGACTTGCCCAAGGTCACACAGCAGACAAGTGGAAGAGTGGGGATTAGAACTCAGGTCCTTCCGACTCTCAGGCCCAGGCTCTATCCACTCGGCCGTGCTGTTTCTCAAGTTCGTTGTGGGCAGGGAACGTGTCTACCAACTCTCTTGTACTGTCCTCTCCCAAGCACTCAGTACAGTGCTCATTGATGGATAATCTGATTGGAAACTGAAGGTCCTAGTGTCATCCATGATTTGATTTTTTTTTTTAAATGTCCACTGTCCAGCTTCTCAAAACACAACAGAAACTTTCTTGGTTCATCCATTTAGAGCCAAACTTTTCATTTCATCTTTTTTTTTCTGAAAGTAGCATATCTATTTCACCCCCAAAAGTTATTTTTGCTACTTAACATTTACATGGCATTTTGTAGTTTCGCTGTGCCTTACGATCATTAATTACTTGGCTTAGATAAACTTGTGACATAATTAATGTGACGATAGGGGATCCTTAGCACATATTTCCAAAGGACAATCCCAATAAAGAGACTTCAAACGTGGAGTTCCTGTCAAACTGAAGCTCAGGTCATGATTTTCGGGCCATCCTAAATCTCATCGTTCCTCCTCGCCATCTTCCTTCCTCTTTTAAATTATTGCCTCGTTTCTGCAGGTTTAGAAAGCAGCTGCTGATAGCTACGCTTCTATCAGGGGCAAATAAAGTCATTTCAACAAGCATTTGGGATCCCATATGTGAAAAATATGTTATCAATGTAGGTCATGATTGTTAATGGGCAAATGCCAATAGACATTTTCACTGAGTTAGGGATGGGTAGAGGAACTCTGAAAGTCTTCTCGGGGTGGATTAGGTATCTGCTTTACCCTGGAACTGATATGGTCCTGTAGATTTTTACAAACACAAGCACCTAGATGGTAAAAATAAAACGACTTTAATTCTGCAGGTTCCCAGCAGCCCTTTTAAACACTGTGTCAGACCTTAATTTAATTAATTAATTAATTATTATGGTATTTGTTAAGCACTTACTATGTGCCAGGCACTGTACTAAGCACTGGGGTGGGATACAAGCAAATCGGGTTATTAATAATAATAATAATAACTGTGGTATTTGTTAAGCACTTACTAAGTGGCTCAGTGGAAAGAACACTGGTTTGGGAGTCAGAGGTCATGAGTTCTAATCTCGGCTCTGCCACTTAGCCGCTGTGTGACTTTGGGCAAGTCATTTAACTTCTCTGTGCCTCTGTTACCTCATCTGGAAAATGGGGATTAAGACTGTGAGCCCCATGTGGGACAACCTGATTACCTTGTATCTCCCCTAGTTCTTAGAACAGTGCTTGGCACATATTAAGTGCTTAACAAATACCATTCATTCATTCATTCAATCATATTCATTCATTCATTCATTCAATCATATTTATTGAGCGCTTACTGTGTGCAGAGCACTGTACTAAGTGCTTGGGAAGTACAAGTTGGCAACATATAGAGATGGTCCCTACCCAACAACAGGCTCACAGTCTAGAAGGGGGAGACAGACAACAAAACAAAACATGTGGACAGGTGTCAAGTCATCAGAACAAATAGAATTAAAGCTAGATGCACATCATTAACAAAATAAATAGAATAGTAAATATGTACAAGTAAAATAAATAGAGTAATAAATCTGTGCAAACATATATACAGGTGCTGTGGGGAGGGGAAGGAGGTAGGGCAGAGGGGGATGGGAAGGAGGAGAGGAAAAAGGAGGCTCAGTCTGGGAAGGCCTCCTGGAGGAGGTGAGCTCTCAGTAGGACTTTGAAGGGAGGAAGAGAGCTAGCTTGGCGGATGTGTGGTGGGAGGGCATTCCAGGCCAGGGGGAGGACGTGGGCCCGGGGTCGAGAGCGGGACAGGCGAGAATGAGGTACAGTGAGGAGGTTAGTGGTGGCAGAGGACCGGAGGGTGTGGGTTGGGCTGGAGAAGGAGAGAAGGGAGGTGAGGTAGGAGGGGGCGAGGGGATGGACAGCCTTGAAGCCGAGAGTGAGGAGTTTTTGCTTGTTGTGTATGTTGACAGGCAGCCACTGGAGATTTTTGAGGAGGGGAGTAACATGCCCAGAGCGTTCCTGCACAGAGATGATCCGGGCAGCAGCATGAAGTATAGACTGAAGTGGGGAGAGACAAGAGGATGGGAGATCAGAGAGGAGACTGATGCAGTAATCCAGTCAGGATAGGATGAGAGACTGAACCCCCAGGCTAGCGGTTTGGATGGAAATGAAAGGGCGGATCTTGGTGATGTTGTGGAGGTGAGACCGGCAGGTTTTAGTGATAGAACCAAAATTATTATTATTATTGCGTGCCAAGCACTTTTCTAAGCACTGGGTGGATACAAGTAAATTGGGTGGGACACAGTCTCTGTCCCACGTAGGGGCTCACAGTCTCAATCCCTAATTTTGCAAATGAGGTAAATGAGGCATAGAGACGTGAAATGACTTGCCTAAGGTCACACAGCAGACAAGTGGCAGAACTGGGATCAGAACCCATGACCTTCTGACTCCAAAGACCTGTGTTCTATCCAGTACTCCAGCACCCTTGGACACAGTCCCTGTCCAACGTGGGGCGAACAGTCTCAATCCACATTTTACAGATGAGGGAACTGAAGCACGGAGAAGTGAAGTGACTTGCCAGAGGCCACGAAGCAGACAAATGAAGCAGACAAATGGTAGAGCCGGGATTAGAACCTAGGTCCTTCTAACTCCCAACCTCGGGCTCTTTCCACTATGCCATTCTGCTTCTCAATTTTGTTACCCTCAAGTTTCCCTTTCTCAAAGGAAAAGGGAGGGGAAATTAAGAATGTTACCACCTTAAAATAACGATAAATAGTACATAAAAATAATAATATAAAATATAACAAAATAAACAATAAATCCTTCTTGCGGGTTGTCTTCACACGTACACACGCATTCATTCATTCATTCAATCGTATTTATTGAGTGCTTACTGTGTGCAGAGCACTGTACTAAGCGCTTGGGAAGTACAAGTTGGCAACATATAGAGATGGTCCCTACCCAACAGCGGGCTCACAGACTAGAAGGGGGAGACAGACAACAAAACAAAACATGTTAACAAAATAAAATGAATAGAATAAATATGTACAAGTAAAATAAATAAAGTAATAAATATGTACAAACATATATACATATATATATATATATTTGTTAAGCACTTACTATGTGCCAAGCACTGTTCTAAGCACTGAGAAATGGTGGACTCAACATAAAAGTATTCACAAATAGAATCAATCAGTCGCTATTGAGGTAGATACCAATCACTGAGGTAGATACAAGGTAATCAAGTTGGACAAAGTCCTTGTCCCATGTACAAACATATATTTAGAGAGAGAAAGTTTTATTTCAGTGACTGAAAATGGTGCTACCAATGATAAGATTTCGTCAACACGGGCTAATTCATTCAATCGTATTTATTGAGCGCTTACTGTACGCAGAGCACTGTACTAAGCGCTTAGCACTGTACTAATGAGATAAGTAGAACTGAAGAGTGATGGGCAATTTCTTTCACTTTGTTGGCTCTGCCACATTTTCTCCCCACAATGACGAGAGCACTGGCAAGAGAGCCAGAAGGATGCGGGTTCTAATCCCTGCTCCACCACTTCTTCTGCTGGGTAATCTTGGGCAACTCACTTCACTTCTCTGTGCCTCAGTTCCCTCATATGTAAAATGGGGATTAAGACTCTGAGCCCCATGTGGGACAGGGCCTGAGTCCAACCTGATTACCTTGTTTGTACCACAGCGCTTAGCACAGTGCCTGGCCCGTAGTAAGCGTTTTGTAAATGCCATTATAAAAAAAAGTGTCTGGTTCCATTTTCTCTTCCTTTAATAATAATAATAATAATAATAATAATAATAATAATGGCATTTATTAAGCGCTTACTATGTGCCAAGCACTGTTCTAAGCACTTAGCACTGTTGTGAGAAGTGCTCACATCTTCCCTCTCACCTGGACTCCCTCCCTCCAACGATACTCTGCCCCAGAGAAGCTCACACCGAAATGGTGGACTCAACATAAAAGTATTCACAAATAGAATCAATCAGTCGACATTAATTTTTGAGTGCTCCGTGAGGAGCACTGTACTATGCATTTGGGAGAGCACAATGCAACAGAATGAGCAGAAACGTTCCCTACCCACAACGAGCTTACGGTCTAGAGGATAATCAGAATGACTAATTGAATATACAATATACTCATCATCCATACACACGTGTGGATGGGAATAAATGAGAACGTAAGTGCTAGGGATGGCTGATGTGATGGAGGTGGTTGGGAATTAATCTGAGAAGGCTTCTGGGAGGAGGGGGGATTTTTAAGATGGCTCTGAAAACGGCAGAGCTGTGGTCTATCGGATTTGGATAGGGGGAGGGGATTCCAGGCAAGGACAGCAGCACAAGTTAATGTTTTCTATGTGACCTTGGGCAAGTCACTTCACTTCTCTGGGACTCAGCTACCTCATCTGTAAAATGGGGATTGAGACTGTGAGCTCCACATGGGACAGGGACCCTGTCCAACCCGATTTGTTTGATTCTACCCCAGCATTTGGTGCATTTATTTTAGACTGTGAGCCCACTTTTAGACTGTGAGCCCACTTTTAGACTGTGAGCCCACTGTTGGGTAGGGACTATCTCTATATGTTGCCAACTTGTACTTCCCAAGCGCTTAGTACACTGCTCTGCACACAGTAAGTGCTCAATAAATACGATTGATTGATTGATTGACTCTGATGACTTGACACCTGTCCACATGTTTTGTTTTGTTGTCTGTCTCCCCCTTCTAGACTGTGAGCCCGTTGTTGGGTAGGGACCGTCTCTATATGTTGCCAACTTGTACTTCCCAAGCACGTAGTACAGTGCTTTGCACACAGTAAGTGCTCAATAAATACAACTGAATGAATGAATGACACATAGAAAGCACTTAACTAATGCCATAATTATTATTATTCTCTGTGCCTCAGTTACCTCGTCTGTAACATGGGGATAGAGACTGTGAGCCCCACGTGGGACAAAAGACTGTATCCAATGCGATCTGCTTGTATCCACTGCAGCACTTAGTTTGGTGCCTGGCAAATAGTAAGCATTTAACAAGTACCACTATTATTATTATTATTATTATTATTATTATTATTATTATTATTATTATTATTATAAATACAGCTCCCTGAACTCCATCCAGGACAGCTGCCTATCCATCCTGAGGGAGGAGGGTCCCCTTTAAATCTCTCTTCAGGGATCACAAGCCCCTGAGTGTTCTCTGCACTGAATTACTTCAGTTTACACTCATTGTGGGCAGGAAATGTGTCTTTTTATTGTCATGTTGTACCCTCCCAAGTGCTTAGTACAGTGCTCTGCACACAGTAAGAGCTCAATAAATATGATTGACTGAATGAAGTGAGAAGATTTTCCAGATCTCATCTTCCACACCTCACCTGCGCCTTCCGACAGAAACTCGCAGCTGGGCAGTGAACTGCCGTGTTTCAGCTCTCTTAGATGACATTTTCTTGGCCTCTGGCCTTTTGAGGCAAACTGTTTTCCTTCAACATCATAAATAGGACACTCCTCACTCTCTGCAGGGAAAGCGGCTGAGGGAAACCCCCCGAAAGTAGCTGTTGTTTTCTATTTTGGGCCTTACTCGCAAAAACGTTTTCAACTGTTCTCCCTGGGGAAGCCCAGGACCCAGGTAGAGGGCAGTGAAAAAGCAAACCCATCGTTGGAATGCCCTTTTAAACCCAATTACATGAATCCAGTTAAGAGCTAAAGGTGGGCATGAGTTTGGTATGTCCTGCTGCACAATGTGTGTCTCCCCATATCAGCTTTGGCCATTGTCCTGATAGGAATATATATATATTTTTTTAATTGCATTTGTTCATTCGTTCATTCAATCGTATTTACTGAACGCTTACTGTGCATTTGTTGAGCGCTTACTACGTGCCAGGCACTCGCTGTATCATCATCAGTCGTATTTATTGAGCGCTTACTATTTGCAGAGCACTGTACTAAGCGCTTGGGAAGTACAAATTGGCAACATATAGAGACAGTCCCTACCCAACAGTGGGCTCACAGTCTAAAATTATGAATCGTTTGAATGTATGAAGCGTTGGGGTAGATACAAGTTAATCAGGTTGGACAGGGTCCGTGTCCCACGTGGGGCTCACAATCTTAATCCCCATTTTACAAATTCATTCATTCATTCAATCGTATTTATTGAGCGTTTACTGTGTGCAGAGCACAGTACTAAGCACTTGAGAAGTACAAGTTGGGAACATATAGAGATAGTCCCTACCCAAAAGTGGGCTCACAGTCTAGAAGAGGGAGGGAACTGGGGAAAAGAGAAGTGAAGTGACTTGCCCAGGGTCACACAGTAGCAGACAAGTGGCAGAGCCTGGATTAGAAGCCGGGTCCTTCTGATTCCCAGGCCCAGGCTCTATCCGCCTGGCCACACTGCTTCTGCCGATGGTTCAGTTGGTGTTTTCACGTATCTGAAGTGGCTGGGGTGGCCAGAAAGTAGCCAGGTCCAGGGGGCCTGCAGCAGACTTTGGACTCATTCATTCATTCATTCAATCGTATTTATTGTGCGCTTACCGTGGGCAGAGCACTGTACTAAGCGCTTGGGAAGTACAAGTTGGCAACAGATAGAGACAGTCCCTACCCAACAAGTGGGCTCACAGTCTAGAAGGGGGAGACAGACAACAAAACAAAACATATTAACAAAATAAAATAAATAGAATAGAATAGAAGTCCCCTGCTGAACATCTGAGGGCCCATCTCCAAGATGCCTTCCCAGACTAAGCCTCACTTTCTCATCTCCCACTCCCTTCTGCATCACCCTAACGTGCTCTTTACTCTCCCCCACTTTCCCAGCCCATATCTGTATTTTTATTTATTTGTACTAATAGCTGTCTCCCCGCCTCTAGACTATGAGATCGTTTTAAGCAGGGAATGTCACCGTTTGTTATTGTACTGTACTTTTCCAAACGCTTAGTACAGTGCTCTGCACACCGTAAGCGCTCAATAAATATGATTGACTGAATGAATGCATGGTCTGAACACCCTGATGCCTTGCTATTGGCACAGCTGGCCGGGTGGAAAGAACATGGCATCCAAGACGCCCAGAATGTCTCTATATGTTGCCAACTTGTACTTCCCAAGCGCTTAGTACAGTGCTCTGCACACAATAAGCGCTCAATAAATACGATTGAATGAATGAATGACTGTGAGCCTGTTGTTGGGTAGGGACTGTCTCTAGATGTTGCCAACTTGGACTTCCCAAGCGCTTAGTACAGTGCTCTGCGCACAGTAAGCGCTCAATAAATACGATTGAATGAATGAATGACTGTGAGCCCACTGTTGGGTAGGGACTGTCTCTATATGTTGCCAATTTGTACTTCCCGAGCGCTTAGTACAGTGCTCTGCACATAGTAAGCGCTCAATAAATACGATTGATGATGATGATGATGAAGAAATACCATAATTATTATTAACACATGTTCATACACGTAATTCATGTATTTCTATAATAATGATAATAATGGCATTTATTAAGTGCTTACTATGTGCAAAGCACTGTTCTAAGCTCTGGGGAGGTTACAAGGTGATCAGGTTGTCCCACGGGGGGGCTCGCAGTCTTAATCCCCATTTTACAGATGAGGTAACTGAGGCACAGAGAAGTGAAGTGACTTGCCCAAAGTCACACAGCTGACAATTGGAGGAGCTGGGATTAGAATCCATGAACTCTGAGTCCAAAGCCTGTGCTCCAAAGCCCGTGCTCTTCCCACTGAGCTACGCTTCTTCTATTAATGTCTATCTACCCCTCTAGACTGCAAGCCCGTTGTGGGCAGGGAATGTGACTGTTTATTGTTCAATTGTCCTCTCCCAAGCATGTAGCACAGTGTTCTGCACACAGTAAGCACTCAATAAATACAATTGACTTACTGCTTCTATACTTGAGGAAAGGGAAAGGGGAGCTCAGCTCCCAGACTTGTAATAATAATAATAATAATAATGATGGCATTTGTTAAGCGCTTACTATGTGCAGAGCACTGTTCTAAGCGCTGGGGGGGGGGGGAATACAAGGTGATCAAGTTGTCCCACATGGGGCTCACAGTCTTAGTCCCCATTTTACAGATGAGATAACTAAAGCACAGAGAAGTTAAGTGACTTGCCCAAGGTCACACAGCAGACATGTGGCAGAGTCGGGATTCGAACCCATGACCTCTGACTCCAAAGCCCGTGTTCTTTCCACTGAGCCACGCTTCTTCTAAAAATGTCTATCTCCCCCTCTAGACTGCAAGCCCGCTGTGGGCAGGGAATGTGTCTGTTTATTGTTCGATTGTCCTCTCCCAAGCACTTAGTACCTGTATATATGTATATATGTTTGTACACATTTATTACTCTATTTATTTATTTATTTATTTTACTTGTACATATCTATTCTATTTATTTTATTTTGTTAGTATGCTTGGTTTTGTTCTCTGTCTCCCCCTTTTAGACTGTGAGCCCACTGTTGGGTAGGGACTGGCTCTATATGTTGCCAACTTGTACTTCCCAAGCGCTTAGTACAGTGCTCTGCACACAGTAAGGGCTCAATAAATACGACTGATGATAGTACAGCGTTCTACACACAGTAAGCACTCAATAAATACAATTGACTGACTGCTTCTATACTTGAGGAAAGGGAAAGGGGAGCTCAGCTCCCAGACTTGTAGGGAGAGAAGTGGGGATGGGAGATCACCTCCTCACCTTTTCCCTCCTCCTTTTCTCCTGCCTCCTTCCCCCCACAAGAAAACTCTTGGCTACTTGGGGAGCTGACCGGAGAAAAAGGGCTGGAAAAAACACCTACCCCAGGTCAAAAATGCTAACAACCCCGTCAGTGATCACTAATAGTTCCCCATTTTACAGATGAGGTAACTGAATCACAGAGAAGTGACCTGTCCAAGGACACCCAGCAGATATGTGGTGGAGCCGGGATCAGAATCTGACTCTCAGGACCGGGCTCTAACCACTAAGCCACGCCACAAAAGCACCCTCCCCATCCCCAGCTGCTGGAAGCTGGAGGAGTGACTCAATTAATGCCTTCCTAATTACTCTGCTCCCTAGGCCAGCCCCTTGTTGTGCATCCTGGACCATACATTGGCTTTGGTGAAGAGAAAATCTGCCCATCCCAACCACGAATTCCCTTGTAGATATCCCTGATGCTTTGAGCCCCTTCTTTCCTCTCCCCCTCGTCCCCCTCTCCATCCCCCCGCCTTACCGCCTTCCCCTCCCCACAGCACCTGTATATATGTATATATGGTTGTACATATTTATTACTCTGTTTATTTATTTATTTATTTATTTTACTTGTACACTTCTATCCTACTTATTTTATTTTGTTGGTATGTTTGGTTCTGTTCTCTGTCTCCCCCTTTTAGACTGTGAGCCCACTATCGGGTAGGGACTGTCTCTATGTGATGCCAATTTGTACTTCCCAAGCGCTTAGTACAGTGCTCTGCACATAGTAAGTGCTCAATAAATACGATTGATTGATTGATTGATTGATTGATGCTTCCAACTTGGCAAAAGATCCGAGGAGTTTGAAGCAGCCTGGCCTAGGGGAAAAAGCACATTCCTGGGAGTCAGAAGGACCTGGGTCCCGGCTCGGACATTTGTCTGCTGAGTGACCTTGGATTGGTCATTTCACTTCTCTGGGCCTCAGTTTCCTCAAGTGTAAAATGAGGATTCGATCCCTGTTCTCCCTCCTACTTGACTATGAGCCCCAAGTGGGACAGGGACTGTGTCTGACCTGATTATTTTGCATCTAACCCAGAACTTAGAACAGTAAGTTCTAGTAGTACTTCTCATAGTAAGCACTTAACAAATACTATAATAAAACTTGTTGTTGCCTTATGCTGTCGAATCGTGCCTGACCCATAGCAACGCCATGGACACATTTCTCCTAGAATGCTCCACTTCCATCCGCATTCGTTCTGGTAGTGTATCCACAGAGTTTTCTTGGCAAAAATCTAGAAGTGGTTTACCATTGCCTTCTTCCATGCATTCATTCATTCACTCCATCGTATTTATTGAGTGTTTACTGTGTGCAGAGCACTGTACTAAGTGCTTGGGAAGCACAAATCAGCAACATAAACAAGTTTCCGCCCTCGACTCTCTCCCATGTCGCTGCTGCCCAGCACAAGTGAGTTTTTACTTGAAGCAGATTGTCTTCCACTTGCTAGCCACTGCCCAAGCTAGGAATGGACTGGACAGGCCACAGCTTGACTCTCTCTCCTGTAGTCATGACTGGTAAAGTCCTGGAAACTCTCCAGGTGAAACCCTGTGAGGGGATAATAAAACTACTACTATTAATGATAATGATAATAATGATCTTTCTCCACTGACTGCTGACTTCTGCAGGCAGAAGGGCCAGATGTCAGCATCACGATTCTTCTAGACTGTAAACTCACTGTGGGCAGGGAATATGTCTGTTTATTGTATCGTCCTCTCTCAAGTGCTTAGTACAGCACTGTGCACACAGTAAGCGCTCAATAAATACGAATGAGTGAGTGAACGACTGCTGGCTGGCTGAGTTAGGACATTGTTTCCCATTGCAGTTTGGGATCTGAGGGTCAAAATATCTCTTCTGAGTCAATTATTATGATAACTGCTGTCTTTGTCTTTGCCAAGGCCCTACTGAGAGCTCACCTCCTCCAGGAGGCCTTCCCAGACTGAGCCCCTTCCTTCCTCTCCCCCTCATCCCCCTCTCCATCCCCCCATCTTACCTCCTTCCCTTCCCCACAGCACCTGTATATATGTATACATGTTTGTACATATTTATTACCCTATTTATTTATTTATTTATTGTACTTGTACATATCTATTCTATTTATTTTATTTTGTTAGTATGTTTGGTTTTGTTCTCCATCTCCCCCTTTTAGACTGTGAGCCCGCTGTTGGGTAGGGACTGTCTCTATATGTTGCCAACTTGTACTTCCCAAGGGCTTAGTACAGTGCTCTGCACGCAGTAAGCGCTCAATAAATACGATTGATTGATTAAGAGCTTACTCTGTGCCAAACATTGTCCTAAGTGCTGGGTTTGATACAAGATAATCAGGTAGGGCACAGTCCTTGTCCCACACTGGGCTCCCAGTCATAGAATAGGTATTAAATCCTCATTTTACACATGAGAAGGTCCCTCTAGCCTGTGAGCTCATTGTGGGCAGAGAATGTGCCTGCTAACTCTGTCATATTGCACTCTTCCAAGCACCTGGGTCATTTGTGTTGATGTCTGTCTCCCCTCCCCTTAGACTGTGAGCTCGCTGTGGGCAGGAAGTGACACTGTTCATTGTTGTATTCAACTTTCTCAAGCACTTAGTACAGTGCTCTGCACACAAAAAGCGCAAAATAAATAAGACTGAATGGATGAATGCTCTGCACATACTAAACACTCAACAAATTCCATTGATTGAGAAATATGTGGCCCAAAGAAGTGACTTGCCCAAGGTTACCCAGCAGGCAGGTGACAGAGTGGGGATTAGCCAAGCGCTTAGTACAGTGCTCTGCACACAGTAAGCGCTCAATAAATACGATTGATTGAATGAATGAATGAATAAATACGATTAAATGAATGAATTAGAACCCAGGTCCCGTGAGTCCCAGGCTTGTGCTCTTTCCACTCTACCGCCGCCTTGTCCCTCTAAAAACATTAAAAAAAGGTCGAACTTCCACCAAAACCGAGTTGTATATAATGTATGTAGCGCTGCGGTACCTACAAACTAATCAGGTTGGACACAGTCCCTGTCCCACATGGGGCTCACAGTCTTAATCCTCATTTTACACATGAGGTCACTGAGAACCAGAGAAGTGAAGTGATTTGGCCAAAGTCACACAGCAGACAAGTGGCAGAGCCAGGATTAGAACCCAGGTCCTTCTGACTTGCAGGGCCATGCTCTTTCCACTAGACCACACTGCTTCTCAAGTTTCCTCATCCAATTCCTACCTGTGGATTCTCTCCCAGCATTTAGTGCAGTGCTCTGCAGGCAGGAAGTGCTTAAGAAATATTCTTACTACTAGTACGACTCCTACCATTCCTACTACTGGAAGCAGCGTGGCTCAGTGGAAAGAGCCCGGGCTTGGGAGTCAGAGGTCATGGGTTCTAATTCCGACTCCACCGCTTGTCAGCTGTGTGACTTTGGGAAAGTCACTGAACTTCTCTGTGCCTCGGTTACCTCATCTGTAAAATGGGGATTAAGACTGTGAGCCCCACGTGGGACAACCTGATCACCTTGTATCCCCTCCAGCACTTAAAACAGTGCTTCGCACATAGTAAGCTCTTAATAAATGCCATCATTATTATTATTATTATTATTATTACTACAACCATTACTATTACAACATAGACTTTAGAAAAAAATAAGTATCTATATGCATGTGCATGTGTGTACATGCTTATGTACGGTGGACATGTGTGTAGGAACATCCGAATACTGTATGTGCATTTAATAATAATAATTATGGTATTTTTGAAGTGTTTATTGTATGCCAAGCACTGTTCTAAGCACTGGGGTAGATACAAGGTGGGGCTCACAGCCTTAATCCCCATTTTACAGATGAGGTAACTGAAGCCCAGAGAAGTTAAGTGACTTGCCCAAAGTCACACAGCTAATAAGTGGCAGAGCGGGATTAGAACCCATGACCTCTGACTTCCAAGCCCGGGCTCTTTCCACTAAGCCACGCTGATTTTTGCTAAGTGTTTACTATGTGCCAGGCACTCTACAATGGACTGGACTAGATAGAAGTAAATCAGGTTGGACACAGTCTCTGCCCTACATAGGGTTTACAGTTTTAATCCCAATTTTCATTCATTCAATTCATTCATTCATTCAATCTTATTTATTGAGAGCTTACTTTTTGCAGAGCACTGTACTAGATGCTTGGAAAGTACAATTCGAAAACAGACAGAGACAATCCCTACCCAACAACGGGCTCACAGTCTATAAGGGGGGAGACAGACAACAAAACAAAACAGGCATCAATAGTATCAATAGACATAAAAATAATTATAGATATATACACATCATTAATAAAATAAATAGAATAAGAAATATGATCATATATACACAAGTGCTGTGGGGAGGGGAGGTGAGTAGAGCAGAGGGAGGGAGTGGAGGTGATGGGGAGGGGAGAAGGAGCAGAGGAAAAGAGGGGCTCAGTTTGTATATATGTATATATGTCTGTACATATTTATTACTTTATTTATTTATTTATTTTACTTGTCCATATCTATTCTATTTATTTTATTTTGTTAGTATGTTTGGTTTTGTTCTCTGTCTCCCCCTTTTAGACTGTGAGCCCAATGCTGGGTAGGGACCGTCTCTATATGTTGCCAACTTGTACTTCCCAAGCGCTTAGTACAGTGCTCTGCACACAGTAAGCGCTCAATAAATACGATTGATGATGATGATGATGATGGGAAGGCCTCCTGGAGGAGGGGAGTTTTCTGTAGGGATGAGGTATTTTAAAATGATATTTTACAGATGAGGTAACTGAGGCACCAAAAGGTTAGGCGCCTTGCCCTAGGTCACACAGCAGACAAGTGGCGGAGCCAGGATCAGAACCCAGGTCCGTGCTCTATCCACTAGGCCACGCTGCTCTTCTGCAGTATGAGGTGAATTTCACCCCAGCAAGTTTTCTGTTTGAAAGATTGTTTCTAGATTCCAGCGCTCAAAGGAAGTCAAGGAAACATTTACTTTGGGCTGCTTCGTTTCAATCCCGTTCCTTTTGAGCCCCGCTGCTCATAGCAGCCTTCATCGAAAGTGACACCCCTATTAATCACGAAGCAGCGGCGAGGGCCCGCACCAGCTGAGGACCAGACTTCTATGCTTTCCCTGCTCCCCCTGGTTTTCTCTCCCAGAGGGGCAGACTGACCTACTAAAAAGATAATTGCCTCGCGTGTTCTTGCTTGGTGAGTTTTATTGCATCAGACTGCTTAAAGTACATTCTGTCAGCCAGAGAGGTAGTAAGCAGTTGAGCTGTTGGGCCCTTTCATCTGGGGGAGTCTTACTTAAAACCCATTTCCCGGCTAGGCGACCCACCCTCTGGAAAGCTCTAAGTCTCACGCCGACAACGCTGACCGGACTGAGTTATCAGGGTCACGTGATCAAGTGTCCAGCCTCCTGGAGATTAATGCCAATTCCTTCCAAAAAGATTTCAAGAAGTTCAAGGGTAAGGGGTCCTTAACACTTTTTTAGAGGTAAAGGTTAGAGGTGTTGGGTGGTCTTCAGTCCTAAAGAGGAGGAGGAGACGGAGGAGGAGGAAGAGGAGCAAAAGGAAGAAGAGAAGAATGAGAAGGAGGAGGGGTAAGAGGAGGAGAAGCAGGAGGAGGATGAGAAGAGGGAAGGAGGAGGATGAGGAAGAAGAGGAGGAGGAAGAGAAGGAAAAGGAGGAGGAGGAGAAAGAGGAGGATGAAGAGAATGAGGAAGAGGACGAGGAGAATGAGAAGGATGAGGAGAAGGAGGATAAGGAGTAGGAGGAGAAGGAGGATGAGGAAGAGAAGAAGAAGCAAGAGGAGGGAGGAGAAGAAAGAGGAGACGGAGAAGGAGGAGGATGATGAAGAGGAGAAAACAGCTCAGTCTAGAACTGGCCTTATGCCATGACTGAGATGGGGAAAGCCTCACTCAGGTGAATGAACTGTGAAGGAGCCAAACCAATCTATCCATCAATGTTATTTATTGAGCACTTCTTGTGTGCAGAGCACTGTACCAAATGCTTGGAAGAGTATAATGCAAAAGACCTGATAGACGTGTTCTCTACCCACAATGAGCTTACGGCCTAGAAGGGTAAGCGATCAGTAACACAAATAAATTATGGGTATATGTGTTGTCTGACAATGTGGGGAGTTGTGTGGGAGAGCAGAAACCACTCCAAGATCCTGGCCCAAGAGAGTTGAGGATATCAAACAGTGGTCCAACTTGTACTTCCCAAGCGCTTAATACAGTGCTCTGCACACAGTAAGCACTCAATAAATGCGATTGAATGAATGAATGAATGAATGGTCTCAGCCCAGAAGAGCTAGGCTGGGCATGGAGGAGGAAGGACGTTGGGTTACTCTGTCTTGGCATTTATTCATTCATTCAATCATATTTATTGAGCGCTTACTGTGTGCAGAGCACTGTACTAAGCGCTTGGAAAGTACAATTTGGCAACAATTGGCAATCAATCTATAAATCAATTTTATTTATTGAGCACTTACTGTGTGCGAAGCACTATACCAAGTACTTGGGATGGTTCAGTATAAGGGTTTCCTGTCATGCCTCTCATCCTGCCCCTTTTATTAATAATAATAATATTAACTGTGATACTCATTATGTGCTGGGCACCGGACTAAGTGCTAGGGTGGAAACAAGCAAATCGGGTTGGACGCAGTCCCTGTCTCACATAAGGCTCACGGTCTCAATCCCCATTTTCCAGATGAGATCACTGAGGCACAGAGAAAAAAAAAATCCCAGGTAGCCTGACTTCTAAGCCCAGGCTCTTCTGGCTAAACTACAATGTAAGATCCAACTAGATCGTAATATCTTTGAGGGTAGGGATCATGTCTACTTATTCTAGTGTATTCTCCCAAGTGCTTAGTACAGTGCTTAGCACAGAATAAGGGCTCAGTAAATACCACCAGTTGATCAGTTGAGCAATTGCATACACCAAAATCAGTGAACCACACATCTCCAGTGCAGTTTGGATAACCTAAACTTCAAAGCCGGGATCACCCTCTCTGAAGAAACTATATGGTCACTCTGTCCTAGTGACTCCTTGGGAATAAAGAACTCCCTGAGCTTTTGCACTCTTCAAGCTAAATCCACCACCCCGAAAAAGCTACGTTTCGAGAAAAACAAGTGTTTCCCCTGCTTTTAAAAACCTCAAAACCTTGGTCTCATTTGCTGTAATCTCTCACAAGATGTAGCGTTTGATAAATATCAAAAGAGCTACCCACGTTCTATAGGTGTCTCCTTCCTGTTCAGGCCCCACAGAATCTCTATTCTCTATTATGAATGCTCTATTCTGTGTATCGATTGTTACCACTAATAAATTGAAAAGGGAATCTAGCCTCAGAAAGGGTCAGTGTTTTCGAATGGATGGAAGAAAGTAAACCACAGGGAGTTTTTTTGTTTGAGGGGCCAACTCCCCTCTGGACTGTGAGCTTGTTGTGGGCAGGGAATCTGTCTGATGTTGAATTGTAATAATAATAATAATTATAATAATAATAATGGCATTTATTAAGCACTTACTATGTGCAAAGCACTGTTCTAAGCTCTGGGACATTACAAGGTGATCAGGTTGTCCCACGGGGGGCTCACAGTCTTAATTTCCATTTTACAGATGAGGTAACTGAGGCACAGAGAAGTGAAGTGACTTGCCCAAAGTCACACTGCTGACAAGTGGCCGTCGGAATTTGAACCCATGACCTCTGACTCCAAAGCCCAGGCTCTTTCCACTGAGCCACACTGCTACTCTCCTAAGTGCTTAGTACAGTGCTCCTCAAACAGTAAGCGCTCAATAAATATGACTAAATGACTGACTGAATTAATTTCACCTGCCTTTTTTTTTTACGTGGTGTTTGTCAAGTGCTTACTGTGTGCCAGGCGTACAGATTGGACACTGTCCATGTCCCACGTGGGGTTCACAGTCTTAATCCCCATTTTACAGATGAGGGAACTAAGGCCCAGAGAAGCAAAATGACTCGCCCAAGGTCACACAGCAGACAGGTGGCAGAGACAGAATTAGGACCTAAGTCCTTCTGACTTCCGGGCCTGGGTTCTATCCAACAGGCCACGCGGCTTCTCAGGAGCAGGTTCAACTACATCTCTTGCTTGCTCTTGTTGCCACTCAAAGGAAAGATCATTTGGAAACGTGTGTGTGTAAAAACTTGAGATAGTAATAATGATACCTCTCTCGTTTATTTTCATTAATGTCTATCTCCCATTCTATGAGCCCATAGAGCCCATTCATTCTATTGAATGAATGAATGAATTCTAGGCTGTAAACTGAGTGTGGGCAAGGAACGCGTCCACCAACTCTGTTTTATTGTACCCTCCCAAATGCTTAGTACAGTGCTCTGCACACAGTAAATGCTCAATAAACACCATTGATGATGATTTAAGCTTCTCTCTGTATCTGTTTCTCTTTCTTTGTCTCTCTACATCTCTGCTCCTCTCGCTGTCTTATCTTTCATTCATTCATTCATTCAATCGTATTTATTGAGCGCTTACTGTGTGCTGAGCACTGTACTAAGCACTTGGGAAGTACAAGTTGGCAACATATAGAGACGGTCCCTACCCAACAGTGGGCTTACAGTCTAGAAGGGGGAGCCTTGCCTATGTCTCTGTCTTTCTCGCTTTGTCTTTGGATCTCTGTCTTTCTCTCTATCTCTGTCCCTCTTGCTATGTCTTTGTCTCTCCCACATCTCTGCCTATCTGTCTCTTTCCTATATCTTTGTCTTTCTTTGTCTCTGTATCCCCGTCTGTCTATCTCTGTCCCATTCGCTATGTCTTTGTCTCTCCTACATCTCTGTATCTTTGTCTCTTTCTCTGTCCCTCTTGCTATGGTTTTGTCTCTGTCAAATCTGCCTGTCTCCCGCTCTTGGTTATTATCTCTCTCCTGGTCTCTGGATCTCTGTCTGTCTGTCTTTGTCTCTGGGTCTGTTTCCCCCTCTCCTGAACCAGAGTTTTTCTCCCTTCATCCCAGCTCTAAGGAAGATCCACCCACTCACACCGACCTGCAAGAAAACGATGAAGATAGCTCTCTTCTATATCAGCACTGCCTTACACCCTACTAAATACAAGGGCCTGCAGTCGCTACTGATTTTTATAAAGAATTCACCAGCAACAGGCAGCTTTTTAAAAGTGTACCTCTTCAGAAGTAGTGTGGCCTAGTGGAAAGAGCAAAGGTCTTCGATCAGGAGTGCTGAGTTCTAATCTCAGCTCTGCCACTTGCCTGCAGTATGCCCTTGGGCAAACCACCATGCTTCTCTGGCCTCATCTGTAAAATGGGGATCTGATACCTGTTCTCCTTCCTCAGACTGTGAGCCCCACGTGGGACAGGGACCGTGTCCAGTTTGATTCTTTCTTATCTATTCCAATGCTTTGTACGGCGCTCGGCACATAGTAGGTGCTTAACAAATACTGTAATTATTATGATAATGCAATTTATGAATGCACAACTGCACGTGTGACCCATCCAACAGTCTGAACTGGTTGACCTTCAGATAAGTCCCTGGATGTTTTGTGCTCAATCAATGATATTTACTGAGGGCTTAATGTGTTCAGAACACTGTTCTAAGCACTGGGGAGAGTACAATACAACAGAGTTGGCAGACACATTCCTTGCCCACAAGAAGCTTACAGTCTAGAAGGGGACACAGAACTTCAAATGAATTATGGATCTGTACATGTGCTGTACATAAGTGGGGCGAATATCAAGTGCTTAAATCAATCAATCATCTTTACTGGGTGCTTAATGTGTGAAGAGCACTGTACTAAGTGCTTGGGAGAGTACAAAAGAACAATAGAACAGACACGCACCCTGCCCACAATGAGCTTACAGTCTAGAGGAGCTTAAAATAATAATAATAATGGCATTTATTAAGTGCTTACTATGTGCAAAGCACTGTTCTAAGAGCTGGAGAGGTTACAAGGTGATCAGGTTGTTCCACAGGGGGCTCACAGTCTTAATCCCCATTTTACAGATGAGGTAACTGAGGCACAGAGAAGTTAAGTGACTTGCCCAAAGTCACACAGCTGACAATTGGCGGATCTGAGGTTTGAACCCATGACCTCTGACTCCAAAGCCCAGGCTCTTTCCACTGAGCCACGCAGGTATAGATCCAAGTGCAGAGGAAACGCAAAAGGGAGAAAGAGTAGGAGTATCCTCCTCACATCCAACAGACACATCATCTCCCCCTCGTCAAAGCCTTCCTGAAGGCACGTCTCTTCCAGGAGGCCTTCCTTGACTAAGCCCCTCTCTTAGAACAGTGCTTTGCACATAGTAAGTGCTTAATAAATACCATCATTATTATTTCTCTTTTCCCACTCCCTTCTGTGTCACCCTGACTTGCTCCATTTATTCATCCCCCCTTCCAGCCCCACAGCACTTAAGTCTATATCTGTAATTTACTTATTTATATTAATGTCTGTCTCCCCCTCTAGATTGTAAACACAATGCGGGCAGGGAATGGGTCTGCTTATTGTGATATTGTACTCTCCCGAGCACTTGGTGCAGTGCTGTGCACACAGTAAGCGCTCAATAAATACGACTGACTGATTAAGGGAGTTGAGGAATTAGTCTCCCCCTCCTCCCCCTCCCCCTCCCCCCACCTTACCTCCTTCCCCTTCCCACAGCACCTGTATATATGTTTGTACATATTTATTACTCTATTTATTCTACCTGTACATATTTTCTATTCTATTTATTTTCTTTTGTTAATATGTTTTGTTTGGTTTTGTTCTCTGTCTCCCCCTTCTAGACTGTGAGCCCGCTGTTAGGGACCGTCTCTATATGTTGCCAACTTGTACTTCCCAAGCGCTTAGTTCAGTGCTCTGCACACAGTAAGCGCTCAATAAATACGATTGAATGAATGAATGAATACAAAACAACAATGTAACAGACTACAATGAGCTTCCAGTTAATCACTCAGCACTGTGGATGCCAGACGACTCATCCAGGGCATCTATTTGGCACAAACTAACCCAGTAGCCTCTAGGCTGGGACAGTGAACTTCCTTAGTCCACAGGGAACCAGAGAAGCAGCATGGCCTAGGGAATAGACACCGGTTGATTGACTGGATGCTCTGGGACGAGCAAGTTGGAAGAGAGGAGCCAACTTTCAAGTTGCTTCTACCTTGGGTGTCTCCCTTTCCCTTGCTCCTTGAGGCATTCGGCCCCTAGCCTTACCCAATTACTTCATTTTTCACAAGAATCTTGGAGGTCACCTTTAAACTAAGCCGCCGAGGTGGGGGGAAAGAAAACATGGGGGATATAATTAATCAAATTGGGTCTCTCAGGGCTTGCAGAGGAAAGAGAAAAAGAAGTAACGTGATTAATAAAGGAAATGCTGACAAAGTGTTAAGCAGGAAAGTGGGCAAAAAAAGAAATAAAAAAATCTGAGTTGTCACTCCAGGACATTAATAGTAAGAGCACGGCCAGAAGCGTGAGAACATTACCGGTTTCCAAGCAGAAATGCAATTAGTGTGTAATTGGCATTAGAGAAGGCTAAGGGGATACAATGCTCAAAGGTGTGGCCAATGGAAAATGCCCAGAATGGAAGAAAGATGGCACAGGGGAAACATGTTGGCCTTTTCTGGGTTTTTTTATTTATTTATTTTTCATGGTATTTGTTAAGCCCTTGCTATGTGTCAGGCACTGAACGAAGTGCTGGAGCAGATACAAGTTAATCAGGTTGGACACGGTCTCTGTCTCACCATGCACTTAATCCCCATTTTTCAGATGGGGTAACTGAGGCCTGGTGACATGAAGTGACTTGGTCACACAGCAGAAGAGTGGTGGAGCTGGGATTAGAACCCATGACCTTCTGACTCACCAGGCCCGTGCTCTATCCACAAGGCCAGGCTGCTTCTCTGGGTACCAGTCCCACAAAGGCTAATAATAATAATAATTATTATTATTATTAATGATAATTATTATTAATGATAATTATTATTGTTATTAATGATAATAATTATTATTATGGCATTTTAAGTGCTTACTATGTGCCAAGCACTGTACTAAGCACTGGGGAGGATACAACCAAATCAGGTTGAATACAGTCCCTGTCCCACATGGTGTTCACAGCCTTAGTTTCTATTTTACAGATGAGGTAATTTTGGCCCAGAGAAGTGAAGTGGATTGCCCAAGGTCACACAGCAGACAAGTGGCAGACCCGGGACAGGAACCCAGGTCCCTCAGATTCCCGGGCCCAGGCTCTATCCTTGGTATTCTTCAAGCTTCAGCATTTCTATTATTAGCATACCCTATCTGTTTCAGGGGGCCATGTACTCGTAGTACAGTGCTTTGCACATAGTAAGCGCCCAATATATACGATTGATTGATTGCTTCTCTCCACTAGATTATAAGCTCCTTGAAGGCAGGGATCATGTCCCCCAACTCTATATATTTGCACTCTCCCAAGCGCTTAGTACAGGGTTCTTCCCCCAGTAAGCGCTCAATAAATACCATGGATTAATTGACTGAGTTCTTGATATTCACCCTCCCCAGCCTCAAAGCACTTATGTACATATCTGTAATTTATGTAAATATTTCTGTGTATTCATGCATGTCTAGACTGTAAGCTTCTTGTGGGCAGGGAACATGTCTACCGCTCTGCACACAGTAAATCCTCAATAAATACCACCGATTGATTCTCCCATTAGGGAATGAATCAAGGGATCAAGATCAATCTTGTATATTGGGGAGGATCAGAAATGCCATTTTCGAGGGCTCTCTGGGAGGTGATGATGATGGTACTTGTTAGGCGCTTACTATATGCCAAGCACTGTGGGAGGGGAGTTGTCAGAGAAGGCAGCCTTCCCAACATATTGATATTGAATGATTTTTTTAATGGCATTTGTTAAGCACTGAGCACTTAAGCACTTACCAGGTACTGTACTAAGCACTGTGGTAGATACAAACTAATCACATTGTACGCAGCCCATGTCCCACACGGTGCTCACAGTACTAATCCCCATTTTACAGATGAGGCAACTGAGGCCCAGAGAAGTGAAGTGACACAAGTTCACACAGCATCCAACTGGAGGAGTTGGGTTTAGAACCCAGGATCTCTGGGTCCCAGCTCTTTCCACTAGGCCACGGAGCTTCTCTCAACTCTGAATTTTTGTCCACGCTGCACACGCAGATGAAATGAGGAGTGATTCAAAACGGTAGTAGCTGGCATCCAAAATGCTAAACCTCAGAACACAACATCGAGATAAAAACAAGACTCTCCTCTTCTTCTCCCTCACGAACCCTCAGGATTCCTTCCCCCGGCCCCTCCTCCCAGCTGAAGTCATGACAAATGGTATTTAGCAATCAAATGATCTCAGCTGCCTAAAGTTCAACCCTGAAGCCGACATATCACATCTTCCTTCAGACAACGTTTTGAAAACCGGAAAAGCCTATGGCGAAGTGATCCTTTGAAGAGATAAAGGACCAGAGAGAGAGATAGTGAAAAACGTCTGTGAAAAAGTCACGTCTTGGTCATAACTGTTTACCTCAGGGGTGGGAAGACTGTGAGCCCCTTTTAGACTGTGAGCCCACTGCTGGGTAGGGACTGTCTCTATGTGTTGCCAACTTGTACTTCCCAAGCGCTTAGTACAGTGGTCTGCACACAGTAAGCGCTCAATAAATACGATTAATGATGATGAAAGGCGGGGGAATTCATAGCAATAATTAGTAATATCAACTCAAGCCTGCTTTGCCTCCTCACTACATCACACCTTGGAGTGATCAGTGAATGCTTTCACTGGCCCGCATCCTCACTTTCTGGATAAAACAGGTGAGCTTTCTGGGACTTAAACTGTCAAAGCTCATTGAATTTGGAGTCCTGAAAGAGGCCTCTAGTTTTGAGAGGGGAAAAGAAATTCCAGGATTTAAACTAAAGCCGCCTCTGCGTTTCTCATAACAGACAAGTCAAAACGAAAGGTCTTATTCACACTTTCTGAATGTCACTGCGGGAGGGGAAAGGTGGGACTGGTCTTCTCCTGTCTATCAGTGGGTTGGCTAATACGGTAGGAGTGGGTGAGGATTTGCAGAACATCTGGAACCAAGTTAAACCAAGGGGCTTCAAAGGGAGGCAGAAGGGGCAGGAGAAGGGTTCCTGGAAAGCAGTGTGGTCTAAAAATAAATTAAAATTAAGAAATGATGCGATTTGTTAAGCCCTTACTATAGTGTCAAGCACTGTTCTAAGCACTGGGGTAGATACAAGGTAATCAGGTTGTCCCATGTGGGGCTCACAGAGAAGTGAAGTGACTTGCCCAAGGCCACACAGCAGAGAAGTGGCAGAACCAGGATTCTTATAATAATAATAATAATAATAATAATGGAATTTGTTGAACACTTACTATGTGACAGTCATTTAACAAATGAGATAACTGAAGCACAGAAAAGTGACTTGCCCAAAGTCACCCAGCTGACAAGTGGTGGAGCTGGGATAAGAACCCATGACCTCTGACTCCCAAGCCTGTGCTCTTTTCACTCATTCATTCATTCATTCAATCATATTTATTGAGTGCTTACTGTGTGCAGAGCACTGTAGTGAGCACTTGGGAAGTACAAGTTGGCAACATATAGAGAAGGTCCCTACCCAACAGCGGGCTCACAGTCTAGAAGACTAATCCACATGGCTTCTCTCGTGGTTAATCAATCAATCAATCAATCGTATTTATTGAGCGCTTACTGTGTGCAGAGCACTGTACTAAGCACTTGGGAAGTGCAAGTTGGCAACACATAGAGACAGTCCCTACCCAACAGCGGGCTCACAGTCTAGAAGGGCCCGGGAGTCGGAAGACCTGGATCCTAATATCTGTCTCTCCACTTGTCTGTTTGTGTGACCTTGGACAAGTCACTTCACTGGGCCTCAGTTAACCTAATCCGGAGAATGGGGATCCAGACTGTGGGACTTGGATTGTGTCCAACCTGATTTGATTGTGTCTACTCCAGCGCTTAGTACAGTGCCTGGCACTTAGTAAGTGCTTAAGAAACACCTTAAAAAAAAAGGCTCTCCCTTCCTAGACTCTCAAACCAGACATTGCCAGACCCTCAAATACATCTCTCTAGATTGTAAATTCACTGTGGGCAGGGAATGTGTCTTTTTTTGTTGTTGCTGTACTGTACTCTTCCAAGCGCTAGTACAGTGCTCTGCACGCAATAAGTGCTCAATAAATACGATTGAATGAGTGAATGAATCTGTGGTCTTCCAATTCTGGGATCTGTTGTCAGGCTCTGCTTCTCCTCTGGCAAAAACCAAACTCTGTTTGTTCTGTCCCTCAAAATTCTCCGTTTCCACACCAGTTAATCTGAGCTCAGTCTCTGACTGTGGTGTGACTCAGAGCTCAGTCAATCGGTGGTATCGATGGAGTGCTTACAGTAGACACAATTCCTGCCCCGGGGGAGCTTACAATCTATGAGACACAAGATTACAAACTCAAATCCCACTGCTGTTTCTGCCTCTCTTGAGCAAAACAGCCCAAATGTCTTAATCCATCAATCTCCCCCCCACCAGAGTATAAATCCCTTGTGGGCAAGGGACATGTCACATCTCTATTTTGTACTTCCCAAAAGCTTAGTACCATTCACTACACCAAATGGATACTCAATTAATACTAATGTAACTACTATGAAAAGAGGGATCCTGTTTTTCAGTTAGGGTAGTAATAATTATGCTATTTGTTAAGCACTTACTATGTGCCAGGCACTGTACTAAGTACTGGGGTGGTTACAAGCAAATTGGGTTGGACACAGTCCCAGTCCCACGTGGGGCTCATAATCTCAATCCCCATTTTTTAGATGAGATGACTGAGGCACACAGAAGTGAAGTGACTTGCCCAAGGTCACACGGCAGAGAAGTGGTGGAGCTAGGATTATTATTATTAACAATGATAATAATAATAATAATAATAATAATAGTGGAATTTGTTGAGCACTTACTATGTGACAGGCACTATACAAAGCACCGGGACGGTCTCTGCCCTACATGGGGCTCACAGTCGCAATCCCCATTTTACAGATGAGGTAACAGAGGCCCAAAGAAGAGAAGCTACTTGCCCAAGGTCACACAGCAAATGAGTGGAAGAGCCAGGATTAGAACCCATGACCTCTAACTTCAAGGGCTGTGAGTCATGCCAAATAATGTGCTCAGTGCTGTGGTAGATGTAATATAATCAATCAATGGTATTTATTGGGCACGTACATCTTTATTATTCTATTAATTTTATTAATTATGTATATATATATAATTCTATTTATCTATTTCTGATGCTATTGATGTCTGTCTACTTGTTTTGTTGTCTGTCTCCTCCCTGTAGACTGTGAGCCCATTGTTGGGTAGGGATTGTCTCTGTTGCCAAATTGTACTTTCCAAGTGCTTAGTAGAGTGCTCCGCACACAGTAAGTGCTCAATAAATACGATTGAAATGAATGAATGAACATACTGTATTCAGGGCACTGTACTCAGTGCTTAGGAAAATAATCAAAAGTCGGTCTTTTACTTCTATTCTATTCCCAAGTGCTCAATACAATGTTCAGTAGGTGCTGAGGAATTACTGTTGATAATGATGATCCACTGACCCACGCGATGTGGCCTAGTGGAAAAAGCATGGGCTGGGCCTAAGGAGATCTGGGTTCTAATCCTGTCTCTGCCATTTGCCTGCTGTGTGGGAGCAACTTTAGGCAAGGCACTTCACTGCTCTGGATCTCACTTTCCTCATCTGTAAAATGGGGATTAAATGCCTACTCTCCTCCACTGCTTAGACTGTGAGTCCGTTCACTCATTCAGTCGTATTTATTGAGTGCATACCCCATGTGGGATAAGGACTGCATCTGATCTGATCGAATCGTATCCACCCTAGCGTTTAGCACAGTGCTGGGCACATAGTAAGGGCATTCCAAGTAGTCATTCAATCTTATTTATTGAACGCTTCTGGTGTGCCTTTTAGACTGTGAGCCCACTGTTGGGTAGGGACCGTCTCTATATGTTGCCAACTTGTACTTCCCAAGCGCTTAGTACAGTGCTCTGCACACAGTAAGTGTTCAATAAATACGATTGATTGATTGATTGATTGATTGATTGCCAAGCACCATGCTAAGCACTTGGGAGAGTACAGTAGAACAATATAGCAGACACATTCCCTTCCCACAATGAGCTTAGAGTCTAGAGGGGGCAACAGACATTAATAGAAATAAGCAAATTACAATAAATAAATACCGCTGATATTATTATTATTATGATTATTTTTATTCTTCCCAGATCCCCCTGAAGACAGGAAGCTAATACAATTTTTATATGATTATAAAAATCATCATCATCATAATAATATCAGTGGTATTTATTTATTGTAATTTGCTTATTTCTATTCTTCCCAGATCCCCCTGAAGACAGGACACTAACACAAGCGCTCCCCAGGGCCTATTGAAAACAAGGTAGATTCTGTAAAATTATTTCGCTCTGTCTTGTCCAGATTCAGTTTAGGCCTGGAGGCGGAGGTTGAGGGGGTGGTGGGGGGGGGGGGACACAGGGATGGGGGAAGGCGGTGAATTTGGGAAAGGTCTGACAATGTCAGCTGCATCGGGTCACCTGGCAAGAAGGACAACCTTTCAGCAGGGAAGTCCCAGAGGAGTGGGGTAAAATAAGCACATTCCCTGCTGAGTCTCAGCAAAGTAGGTCAGCAGGATGCTGAAATCTGACGTGCAACCTTCCCCGTCAGGGCATCGTGGAGTCCTGCAGCCCCTTCCACAAAGCCCACGGGGTCCCTGTCTCTGTGGGGACCAGAGAGGTTGTCTGAAAAGTTGTCTGCCTGGTGTTTGCCTAGTAGGCCCATATTTCCCTCCCTCCCTCCCCTGGGGCTACCGGCTCTGTGGTTACTCTCTCTAGTTTCGACCTGAAATCGGTGCCTTCGGAGACCCGCTGCATGGACTGACGGCTTCGTGGGGCCGATTTTGTAGGTTGATTTCAGAGCCGTGATACAGATAATAATAATAATAATGGCATTTATTAAGCGCTTACTATGTGCAAAGCACTGTTCTAAGTGCTGGCTAGTACGGTCACGTCCACTTTCTTTGGTTGAAGAGGCCAAGTCCTGTTTCTCTCTTCATGCTGTGCTACGGATTCTGTCCCCAAAAGAGATTGACGTGTTTCGACAAACAGTAGAAACACGGTTCCTTCTGTTCTGAGAAACTGCAACATGCAAAACCTGGAGATGGTTCATTCATTCATTCAATCGTATTTATTGAGCGCTTACTGTGTGCAGAGCACTGTATAAAGCGCTTGGAAAATACAATTCAGCAACAAATAGAGATATGTTGGGTGCTGTTGGGTGATGCAGGCCAGGATCCTGATTGTTACATCCAGTCACTGCAGGGAGTTCAGTTCCCTCACCACCTTTCTCTCCCTGCCCCTTACTGAACACAATCAGAAAGGTAATAACAATAGTAATAATAATAATGATGACGGTATTTTAACGCTTACTATGTGGCAAGTACTGTTCTAAGTGCTGGGGTAGTTACAAGGCAATCAGTTGTCTCACCTGGGGCTCGCAGTCTTAATCTCCATTTAGCAGATAAGGTAATTGAGGATCAGAGAAGTTAACTGACTTGCCCAAAGTCACACAGCTGACAAGTGGCGGACCCAGCATTAGAACCCATGACCTCTGACTCCCAAGCCCTCGTTTTTTACACTAAGCCATGCTGCTTAATAATAATAATAATTTTGGTATTTGTTAAGCGCTTACTCTGTGCAACGCACTGTTCTAAGCGCTGGGGGGGATACAAGCTGATCAGGTTGTGCCATGTGGGGCTCACAATCTTAATCCCCATTTTACAGATGAGGTAACTGAGGCCCAGAGAAGTGAAGTGACTTGCCCAAAGTCACACAGCTGACAAGTAGCGGAGCTGGGATTTGAACCCATGACCTCTGACTCCAAAGCCCGGGCTCTTTCCACTGAGCCACGCTGCATCTCTACCTTCTCTGTCCAATGCTTAGTACAGTGCTCTGCACACAGTAAGCACTCAATGAATAGGATTGATTGATCTTACCCGATAGAGGCACAGAATCCAGGCTAGCTAGAAGACGCTGCTTGAATCCACCTAAAATCTCTGCCCCCTATCTTTGCCCCAGTCTGTGCCACTTTTAGATGAAGCAGAGATACCCCACTCCCCAGTGGCTTAGTGGAAAGACCTGTGTTCTAATCTCAGCTCCCCCCGCTTGTCTGCTGAGTGATCTTGGGCAAGTCACTTCACTTCTCTGGGCCTCAGTTCCCTCATCTGTAAAGTGGGGATAGATTGTGAGCCCCACGTGGGACAGGGACTGTGTCCAACCTGATTAGCTGTATCTACCCCAGTGCTTAGTACAGTGCCTGGCACATAGTAAGAGCTTAATAAATACCATATTTTAAAAAAAGCAACAAAGTTATCAGCTTCTAGTTATCTTCTAGACTGTGAGCCCACTGTTGGGTCGGGACTGTCCCTATATGTTGCCAACTTGTACTTCCCAAGCACTTAGTACAGTGCTCTGCACACAGTAAGCGCTCAATAAATACGACTGATTGATTGATTGATCAGCTCCATTACTAGCTGGGAATTTAGGATTTAAAATTTTCAAATTTTCACCAAAACAGATTAACATTTTCATAGTATTTCCTAAGTGTTGATTACGTGTCAGGCACTGTACTAAGTGCTGGGGTACATACAAGTTAATGAGGTTGGACTTAGTACACTTTTAAAAATATCTAAAGACCCCACTAGAGAGAAGCCAAAGATGTATAGAGATGTTCAGAAGGATTTGTCTTACTCCAAGATGCTTTCTGTAGAAAAGAAGGCTGCTCTTCACCTTAATTTGGACAGTTTTCATGACGGTGAAGTTGAAAAACCATTACCACAGTCAGCAGAGCAAATTCTACTTCTGCAGTTCCCCGGGAGGCTCATAAACATAGTACGATTCCTCATTTAGTTAATGTTCGCGTGTTCTTTGAATTACTAGAATAGTCGGTCAACAACTGCATTTACTGAGGGCTTGCTGTATGTAGAGCACTGTTCTAAGCCCTTGGGAGGGTAGAACGGTGCTTGGCACATGGTAACTGCTTAACAAGTCTGTGAGCCCATTGTTGGATTGGGATTGTCCCTATTTGTTGCTGAATTGCACTTTCCAGGCACTTAGTACAGTGCTCTGCAGTTTAGAGGGGGAGACAGATGTTAATATGAATAAATAAGTAATTTATAATGTATATAATTGAAAAAAATGTACATAAGTGCTGAGTGGTGCTGAATTATGGTGGAAGAGGGGGATTCTGATTCCTCACAGTCCCTATTGAATCCGGGGTCCCAGGCTTAAAACCCATTAGCATCTGCAGTAATCTGTCCCTGCCAATGGAAAACTAAACACTGATCGGCATTCTTTCAATCAACCAATTGTGCTTATTGAGCACTTACTATGTGCAGGGCATTGTACTAAGAGCTTGGAAGACTACGACACAACAATATAACAAACACAGCTTTCATTAAAACTCGCCTCACAGAACTAAGAGCATTAAGTAGGGTAAAAATATTACAGAAGTGAGCGACGTAATTAAAGCGCTGTTTAATCTTTACTGACATTTAAATTAAATTGGAAACCATTAGGTGTGAAGACCCCAATGTCCTCTCTCACATCCTCAATTCCTTTCCCTCTCAGTCAATCAGTTGACCCCCTCCTTCCAAGACTGTAAACCCCCTCTGAACTGTAAGCTCATTGTGGGTAAGAAACGCATCTACTAACTGTTATATTGTCCTCTCCCCAGCACTCTGTACACTGCTCTGCACACAGTAAGCGCTTAATAAAAATGATTGATTGATTAATCAATGTTCCCAGCCTTCTCTCAAGAGGACATCTTCCATCTGCTTTCAAAATCTATCACCTCTACCTGTTCCTCTGACCCCTCTCCTCTCACCTTCCAAAATCATTTGCGATTCTGGGACTCTTCTTCCCTCTCCAATCATTCAATCATATTTATTGAGCACTTACTGTGTGCAGAGCACTGTACTAAGCGCTTAGTACACTAACTCTAATCACTAACTCTAATCCCTTACTCTTTGATGGCTTCTTCCCCTCTGCCTTCAGACACACTCAAGTCTGCCCTTTTCTGGATCCAGAAATCAACCAATTGTATTTATTGAGTGTTTACTGTGTGCAGGGCACTGTATGAGTACTTGGGAAATTACAACGCAACACAACAATGTAACAGACACATTCCCTGCCAATAATAATAATGATGGTATTTGTTAAGTGCTTTCCATGTACCAAGCACTGTTCTCAGAGCTAGGGGAGATACAAGGTAATCGTGTTGGACACAGTCCCTGTCCCACGTGGGGCTCACAATCTATCCCCATTTTACAGATAAACCTGAATCTCATTTTACTAAGTTAACTAGGCACAGAGGAAGGGAAGTGACTTACCCAAGGTCACACAGCAGACAAGTGGCGAAGTCAGCATTAGAACCCAGGTCCTCTGACTCTAGTCCGGGCTCTCCCTGATCCAGGACTCTCAGGATTTCACCTACCACCTCTTTAAGCGAATAAATCCCAAATCTACCTCTTCAACTCCAACTTCTCATCTTGCCTCATGCAATCTTGTATATTCTCTTGACTTCAGGATACCTACCCATAAATGTGTCCCTTGGCCCCTTAAGAAGCGTGGTCTAGTGGATACAGCTTAGGCCTGGGAATCAGAGGATCTGGATTCTAATCCTGACTCCAGTGTGTGACCTTGGGCAAGACACTTCACTTCTCTGTACCTCAGTTCCCTCATCTGCAAAATGGGGATTCAATACTGTTTCCCTTCTACTTAATAGGGATAATTGTGGTGTTTATTAAGTATTTACTATGGCCAGGCACTGTATTGAGCACTTAAGTAGATACAAAATAATCAGGTTGGGCACAGCCCCTGCCCCACATAGGGCTCCCAGTTTCAATCCTCATTTTACAGATGAGGTAACTGAGGCACAGTGAAGTGAAGCGACTTGCCCAAGGTCCCACAGCAGACAAGTGGCGGAGCCGGAATTAGAACCTAGGTCCTGCGGACTCCCGAGCCCATATTTTATCCATTAGGGTCACACTGCTTCTCTAATTAGACCATGAGTCTCATGTGGGACCTGATTATATCATCTCTACCCCAGCACCTAGTACATTCCTTAGTACATGAGAAACACTTAACTATTATTATTATTATTATTATTATTATTATTATTATTAAGCTTAATAGATCTACAACTGAAATCCTCATCTTCTCTCCTCAATCCATTCCTTGACCTGATTTCCTCATCACAGTTGACGCCACCATTTTTTTTCTGCCCCTGAATTCTACAACATTGGCATTGTCCTTGATTCTTCAACCACTTCCAATTCTCGCAGTCAGTCTGTCACAAAATCCTGCCGCTTTTTCCTCAACACTTGCCAAATCTATCCATTCCTCTCCAACCAAATGGCCACCACCTCGGTCCAGTCGCTCCTCATATCCTAGATAGGCCTCCATGCCAGCCTCCTCACTGGTCTCCTTGACTCCAGCCTCTCCAGTCCCCTCTCCTGCCCAACTTTCTGAAATGTCATTCTACACACACCTCTCCGTGCCTCAAAAACCTCCAGTGGTTATCCATTCCTCCCCAGTTGAAGCAGAAATTTCCTGATGACAGGTTTGGAGACGCTCCACAAGCTCTCATCCTGTTTCTCACCCAATTTCTTGTTCCGCTCCACCCCAGGTCACACTCTTCACGCCTCCCAAACTCTCCTGCTCACAGTGCCTTCTTCTGACTTTCCCTGATGTTATAATCCTGCTGAAATCTCACTTCCTTCAGGAGATTTTCCCCAATTTATTTATCTTCTCCTCCCGTTACATCTTCCTCCTATCATTTTAGCACTTTTGCACCGCCTCGGCCCTTGTTCATTCCCAACACCCCAAAGCACTTTGGGACATTTCTATTCACAATCTCTACCTCATCTGTCAAATGGGGGATTAAGACTGTGAGCTCCATGTGGGACAGGGACTGTGTCCAGCCTGATTAGCTTGTATCCAGGGCCTTGAACAGTGTTTGACACATAGTAAGCGCTTAACGAATACCATCTTGATGAAGCCCTAGAACAGTGTTTGACACATAGTAAGCGCTTAACAAATACCATCTTGATGAAGCCGAGAAATTCTCAACAGGATGTAGAGTCATGCCAATGATTCAGGTTAGGGGGTGCTGCCCTGGTTTGGGGTGAATTTTAATCTGTATTTCTCCCCCCCAGTTCCCCAATCCTGGGCACCGCCAACCTCTCGCTCTAGTGCCTAGGGTGATCTGCTGCCTCTCAGCTCCTGTCTTCTGGGGTCCCACAGCACTTCTGTCCATCCTGGCTCTGCCACTTGTCTGCTGTGTGACCTTGGGCAAGTCACTTCACCTCTCTGTGCCTCAGTTACCTCATCTGTAAAATGAGGATTAAAAATGTGAGCCCCATGTGGGACAACCTGATTACCCTTTATCTGCCCCAGTGCTTAGAACAGCGCTTGGCACATAGTAAGCACTTAACAAATACCATAATTATAATTATTATTATTAACTATTATCTGTAATTTATTTATTTATAAATAGAGCGGGAGACAGACATTAATATAAATAAATGACGGATATGTACATAGGTGCTGTGGGGCTAGACAAGACACCAGATCAGGGCAGCAGAGGGGGCGTGGGAGAAGGGGAAGTAAGGGCTTAGTCAGGGAAGGCTTCTTGAAGGAGACGGGCTTTCAGGAGGGCTTTGAAAGAGGGGACTTGGCCAAAGTCACATGTGGATGGACTTCCCAAGCGCCTAGTACAGTGCTCTGCACACAGTAAGTGCTCAATAAATACGATTGAATGAATGAATGAATGAATGAATGGAACCAGAAGTCAGCTTGCCTGGTTGTCAGGGAAAGTAGGGGCTAAACTACAGCCATCCTGGGGACCATCCACTTCATCCACATCTATCAGGTTTTTTGTGGCACTGGTGAAGCGCTTACTCTATGCCAGGCACTGTCCTAAGCGCTGGGGCAGAAATAAGATCATCAGGTTGGACCCAGGTGGGACATGGGGCTCAAAGTCTAATCCCCATTTTACAGATGAGATAACTGAAGTACAGAGAAGTTACGTGGTTCAACCCAGGGCCACAGCGTGAGAAGCAACGTGGCTCAATGGAAAGAGCCCGGGCTTTGGAGTCAGAGGTCATGGGTTCAAATCCTGGCTCTGCCAATTGTCAGCTGTGTGACTTTGGGCAAGTCACTTCACTTCTCTGGGCCTCAGTTACCTCATCTGTAAAATGGGGATTAAGACTGTGAGCCCCCCGTGGGACAACCTCATCACTCTGTAACCTCCCCAGCACTTAGAACAGTGCTTTGCTTATAGTAAGCGCTTAATAAATGCCAATAAAAAATTTAAAAAAAAACCATGAAAAAGAGGTGGAACCGTGATTAGAACCCAGGTCCTCTGACTATCAGGCCCATGTTCGATTCAGTCAGTCTCCTGCCACAGGGGAAGGGTGACCCCATGACCACTGTTCACTCATTCAATGAGGTTTCACTTTCCTCCTCCGTCCTGAAAAAAAAATCAAGACCCTTCGAACTTCAGAAAACAAACGCTGCTCGGAACTCCATAAAGCTGTGCCTGCAATGGACCGAACGGCAGTGACAAGGGCAGTAGCCGAATCCAAGAGGATTTATTCTTTTCTTCTTCTGGAGGTAAATAGCCGGGGCTGCTACCCGGTGAGAACCAGCAGGAAAGAAAGAAAGCAGATATTGGAGCAGGTGTGTGCTGTCATCTGAAGTTTCTCAGTTTCGCTGCCACCTCCATTCTCATTTTCAACCTGAGAGCTTTTATAGCGGTAACAGAAGCCTCTCAAATACCCTAAGGGAAAGGAAGTTGCTGAAACATCAGAGCTCTTTATGGAGCCAGCGGAGGTGTCATTTTTGCCTGCCATCTGTCATCGCAAAATTGACATCATTGTCATCGGCCGTGTAAATAAATGTGAGAGTAAATCAGCGCCCATACAAAATACCAACCGATGCAAAATGTGGAGTGAAAACCCTGTTAAAAATAGTGTAAGCCAATGGCCAGCTCAGGGAATAATAGATAGTGATGGGAGTTAGTAATAGCAGCCTAGTAGTAATAGCACCTGGGTTCCGGACCTGGGTTCTAATCCTAGCTCCACCACTTGAGTGCTGGGTGATCTTGGGCAACTCACTTCACTTCTCTGGACCTCAGTTCCCTCTGCTGTAAAATGGGGATTAAGATGTGGGACATGGACTGTGTCCACCCGGATGATCTTGTATCTACCCCAGCGCTTAGTACAGTGCCTGGCATCTAGTAATAGCACCTGGGTTCCAGACCTGGGTTCTAATCCTAGCTCCACCACTTGAGTGCTGGGTGATCTTGGGCAACTCACTTCACTTCTCTGGACCTCAGTTCACTCCACTGTAAAATGGGGATTAAGATGTGGGACATGGACTGTGGCCACCCGAATGATCTTGTACCGACCCCAGCGCTTAGTACAGTGCCTGGCATTTAGTAAACCTTTATCAATTACCATTCTTTAAAAAAATAGCATACAAAGAGCACCTGCTAGGTGCACTGCACAGAACTAAGTTGAGAAGTCCAAAGCAAGCAAATGGACACCTTTGTGAACCCAAGACTCTTACACTCTTATAGGGAAGACAGACATAAAAAATATTTCTAGAGTATCTAAATAAAGACTGCTTTCCTACTTCTCTCCAGGCCCTCCCCAATCCTGCCCCCTCTTCAACTCTTCCCTCTTTCCCTGCAGTATCTCAGGAGGAGATCTCCCACCTTCTCTCAAAATCCACCTCTCACGCCTGCACCTCCCACCCCATCCCTTTGCAGCTTATCAAAGCACTTCCCCCCTCCTATTTTCCCTCCATGACAGCCATCTTCAGCTGAATTGAAGCACATGTATAAGTGCTGAAGATGGGTATACAGAAAAGTTCACCTTGCTTCAAACACCTCTTTGTCCACAACCACAGAAGTAGTTTGACTGACCTGTAGAGAGTGACTAGAGCTCATTTCAATATAACATTAGCTAACGGCAGATCTTAACACAAGATCCCTTATGCCTAAATAGAATGAGAAAGATTACAATGTTAAAATGCTGAATTTACATCAGTTGCAATGACGGCATTTATCAACCACCCACTGAGTGCAATGTACTGTGCTAAGTGCTTGAGCCCCCCGTGGGACAACCTGATCACCTTGTGACCTCCCCAGCGCTTGGAACAGTGCTTTGCACATAGTAAGCGCTTAACAAATACCATTATTATTATTATTATTACTTAATTGGTGGAGCTGGGATTTGAAGCCATGACCTCTGACTCCAAAGCCCCTGTTCTTTCCACTGAGCCATGCTGCTTCTTCCCCTCCCCACAGCACCTGTATATATGTATATATGTTTGTACATACTTATTACTCTATTTATTTTACTTGTACATATTCTATCTATTTTATTTTGTTAATATGTTTTGTTTTGTTGTCTGTCTGTCTCCCCCTTCTAGACTGTGAGCCCGCTGTTGGGTAGGGACCGTCTCTATCTGTTGCCAACTTGTACATCCCAAGCGCATAGTTCAGTGCTCTGCACGCAGTAAGCACTCAATAAATACGATTGAATGAATGAACCGAGCCTCCTCCCTTCTCCTCCTCCTCCCTCTCCCCTCCCCACAGCACCTGTATATAGGTATATATGTTTGTAGTTATTTATTACTCTATTTATTGTATTTGTACATATTTATTCTATTTACTTTATTTTGTTAATATGTTTTGTTTTGTCTGTCTGTCTCCCCCTTCTAGACTGTGAGCTCGCTGTTGGGTAGGGACCGTCTCTACCTGTTGCCAACTTGTACTTCCCAAGCACTTAGTACAGTGCTCTGCATGCAGTAAGTGCTCAATAAATATGATTGAATGAATGAATGACAGTAGAATAGCACGAGGCATTTTTCCAGTCCACAGGGCCAGCAGACATAATGGGTGGATATTATGTCTGTCTCCTCCTTTAGAGGGCATGTATCTATGTGTGCATGCATGTAAGAAATGTGTGTAGTGTATGTATATATGCATGCATGAATATATATGTGTATGTAAGCAAAAGGTATATATATATATATACAAGTTCTAAGGAAGGTCTGAATGCATATGTTTAAGATGTGGCTCTTTTATATGTACACAAAATAATCAATTAATGGTATTTATTGAGCACTTACTATTTACAGAGCACTGTATTAAGCCCTTGGGAGAGTACAGTACAACAGCTTTTTGTGGGCAGGGATTGTCTCTATCAGTTGCTGAATTGTACTTTCCAAGAGCTTAGTACAGTGCTCTGCACACAGTAAGTGCTCAATAAATATGACTGAATGAATGAATTAACAGACACATTCCCTGCCCGTAGCAAGGTTACAGTCTAGGGGGGAGACTAAGTCTGTAAAATGACATCTAATTCAAAATATTTTCTTATTAGTAAATTAGCAACATTGCTAATTGATCATGTAACTATCTTGATTGTGCTTTTATCACTTTCTTCAACATATTAACATTCTTTTGGTCAATTGCCTTTAGATCTTAAGTAGGAATAATACATTATTTTCTTTGGGAAACTGTACTTTAGGATTTTGTTGGGGGGGTTGCATACTCTATGTGCATAAGACTAATTATGAGGGCTAATAAGAGTATAGAAGTAATGAGTTCAGGCTGAAGCCTTGCGCTGGTAAACTCTAAAGGATATGGACCTTTCATTTAATTTTAATAAATAAGGAGTCCAAGTTCAGATCTTAGATTATTGTCCATTAAATTTTGTCTTACCGAGAATATGCAAATTTAGTGAGAGAGCTAGGGCTTGAGTGGTGAATTTAAATGTTCCTGTCCACACATTGTATGTGGAGGGAGGGCCAGAAGGATGGAAAACAAGAAATAAACCTCTGGACATTTTTCAGTACCATCTCCTCTGCTGATATAACCACTATCAAACTTAAAATGTCTTCCCGTGCCGACTCAAACCTCATGAACTGTCGGTGGTTTTCTGGGTTGTTGTATTTTTTTTTTTTTTGCTTTTTTTTTAGGTCTAGGACCATGAGTGGTTTGTAATTTCAATACCTGAAAAATTATGTGAAGCACTCAAGCAAAACTCTCTAAACACCAAAGCTGGAAAAGTGCTGCTGGCAGAAATCCAGACCCCAGCTCGACCTCATCCTTCTCAAACTTGCTACAACTCTGCCCTCTCCTTCGCTCAGCAACAATACTTCTCCGTCCTTATTGACTCACATGCCCACTGCCCACACCAGCTGTTTCAAATTTGAATTCCATCCTCCAACCCTCTGTCTCCCCGTCCCGCTACGTCTCACCCCTAATGACCTGGCCACATACTTCATATTTCAAATTGAAACCATCTGGTATGGTCTCCCCAAAATCTCCCAGTCCCTCCCCACTCAGGCCCCCTCTTCAACTCTTCCCTCTTTCCTTGCAGTATCTCAAGAGGAGATGTCCCGCCTTCTCTCAAAATCATCATCATCATCATCATCATCAATCGTATTTATTGAGCGCTTACTATGTGCAGAGCACTGTACTAAGCGCTTGGGAAGTACAAATCCACCCCCTCCACCTGCGCCTCCAACCCCATTCCTTCAAAACTTATCAAAATGCTTGCCCCCTCCCGTCTCCCCTCCCTGATGGCCATCTTCAACTGTTCACTTTCCAGTGGCTTCTTCCCCCCTACTTTCAAACATGTTCATGTCTCCCCTATCATAAAAACCCCTCCCTTGACCCATACGGCTCCCTCTAGTTATCACCCCATCTCCCTCCTGCCATTTCTTTCCAAACTCTCTGAACGATTTGTCTACTCCTGCTGCTTTCACTTCCTCTCCTCCAATTCTCTCCCTGTCCCCTTCCAATATGGTTTCCTCTTCTGTCACTCCAAAGAAACTTTCCTAAGTTAATGAAAGATCTCCTTCTTGCCAAATCCAAAGAAAAAGCCTCTACTCCATCCTAATCCTCCTCGACTTCTCAGCTGCTTCTGACACTGTCGACCACCCCCTTGTCCTGGAAACTTCATGTAACTTTGGTTTTACTGACACTGTCTTCTCCTGGTTCTCCTCCTATCTCTCTGACCACTCTTTCTCAGTTTCTTCCCACCCCCACGGCTCAGTTCTGGGTCCCCTTCTATTCTCCATCTTCTCCCACTCCCTTGGAGAACTCATTCATTCCCACAGCTTCAACTCCCAACTCTACTCTGATGATTCCTAAATGGACCTCTCCAGGCCTGATCTCCCTCCTTCCCTGCAGTCTCACAGTTCCTTCTGCCTTCAGCATTTCTACTTGGATATCCCACTTATACCTCAAACTAAATACAAGGGCTTGGGAGAGAGGAAGAATAGGATCCTCTCCGATCTCCCATCCTCTTGTCTCTCCCCACTTCAATCCATACTTCACGCCACTGCCTGGATTGTCTTTGTCCAGAAACACTCTGGGCATGTCACTCCCTTCCTCAAAAATCTCCAGTGGCTACCAATCAACCTATGCATCAGGCAGAAACTCCTCACCCTCGGCTTCAAGGCTGGCCGTCACCTCGTCCCCTCCTACCTCACCTCCCTTCTCTCCTTCTCCAGCCCAGCCCGCACCCTCCGCTCCTCTGCTGCTAATCTCCTCACCGTGCCTTGTTCTTGCCTGTCCCGCCATCGACCCCTGGCCCACGTCATCCCCCTGGCCTGGAATGCCCTCCCTCCCCACATCCACCAAGCTAACTCTCTTCCTCCCTTCAAGGCCCTCCTAAGAGCTCACCTCCTCCAGGAGGCCTTCCCAGACTGAGCTCCCTCCTTCCTCTCCCCCTCCTCCCTCTCTCCATTCCCCCTGCCTTACCTCCTTCCCTTCCCCACAGCACCTGTATACATGTATATATGTTTGTATGTATTTATTACTCTATTTATTTATTTATTTTACTTGTACATATCTATTCTATTTATTTTATTTTGTTAATATGCTTTGTTTTGTTGTCTGTCTCCCCATTCTAGACTGTGAGCCCACTGTTGGGACCATCTCTATATGTTGCCAACTTGTACTTCCCAAGCGCTTAGTACAATGTTCTGCACACAGTAAGCACTCAATAAATATGATTGATTGATTGATTGATTGATTGATTGAGTGTTGTTCTCAGTGTTCGGAAAGGCGGGGGAGGACAGGGTTTGGGTGGAGAGATGAGGAGTTTTTTGTTTTTTTAATAGTATTTATTAAATGCTCACTATGTGCCAGGCACCATACTGAGCACTAGAGTAGATACAAGCTAATAATAACAATAATAATGATGGCATTTGTAAGCGCTTACTATATGCCAAGCACTGTACTAAGGTCTGGGGTAGATACAAGGTAATCAGGTTGTCCCACGTGGGGCTTACAGTCTAAATCCCCATTTTCCAGATGAGGTAACTGAGGCCCCAAGAAGTGAAATGACTTGCCCAAAGCCACACAGCAGGCAAATGGTGGAACCGGGATGAGAACTCATGACCTTTTGATTCCCAGCCCGGGCTCTATCCACTAGACTAGACTGTGAGCCCACTGTTGGGTAGGGCCTGTCTCTATATGTTGCCAACTTGTACTTCCCAAGCGCTTAGTACAGTGCTCTGCACACAGTAAGCACTCAATAAATACGATTGAATGAATGAGTGAATGAATTAGCTTGTATGTACCCCAGTCCTTAGTATAGTGCCTGGCACAGAGTAAGCGCTTAAAACCGCAATCATTATCATTATTACGCTGCTGCCAGGATCATTTTTCTGAAAAGGCATTCAGTTCATGTCTCCTCACCCTTCACGAACATCTAGCTGTCGCCCATCCACCTCCGCATCAAACAGAAACTCCTTACCATCAGCTTGAAAGTACTCAATCAGCTCACCCCCTCCTACCTCACCTCGCTGGTTCCCCTATTACGACCAAAGCCGCACACTCGGCTCTATTTCCGACCTGCTCAGTGGGTCTCAATCTCGTCTATCTCGCCTCTGACCCCTTTTCCCCATTCTCCCTCTGGCCTGAAACTCCCTCCCCCCTTCAAAAAGGACAGATCACCTCTCTCTGCACCCTCAAAGCCCTATGAACATGACATCTCATCAAAGAGACCTTCCCCAACTAATCTCTCATTCCCCCTATTCCCTCTACCCTATACTTGTCCCCTGTATTCTTGGAACTGTAGCCTTTAAACACCTGATACTCACCCCACCCTGAGACCTTCAGCGCATATATACAGATCTTCCATTTGCTTGCATCTACCTCAGTGCTCAGTAGAGTGTCTGACGCGTAGTAAGTGCTTAACAAATACCATCATTATTATTCTCCAATTAAGCCCTCTTCTCCCCAGCTCCCTCTCCCTTCTGCATCATCTAAACACTTGGAGAAGCGTGCTTTGCACATAGTAAGCGCTTAACAAATACCATCATTATTATTATTATCTGTGACCTTTGAGCATTTGGTAGTCACCCAACCCTCAACTCCTCTGCACTTATGTACATATGTTTAAATTATATATTGGAAGTGATTCATTTATATTTGCATCTTTCTCCCCCTCTAGGCTGTTAGCTCCTTGTGGGCAGAGAACGTGTCTGCAAATTCTGTTGTATTGTACTTTCCTAAGTGCTCTGCAAAGAGTAAGCGCTCAATAAATACCATTGGTTGATTGATCAGTCAGGAAGTAGAAACTTCTCTTCAGCTGGGTAAGGGTCAGACAGGGGAAATTATGCCTCTGAAGCTGTACCACACCTAGGTTAAACTCAGATTAATCTGGGACTTTTGGTAGGGTCAGCCAAAGTAGCCAAAGTTCTGGGAGTCCTTCCCAAGCGCTTAGTACAGTGCTCTGCACACAGTAAGTGCTCAATAAATACGACTGAATGAATGAATGAATGAATGGGAGAACTCTGAGGATTGGTGCAATCTTTAGAGGAGAGATGCAGAGAAGCGGTGTGGACTAATGGATAGAGCTCGGGCCTGCGAGTTGGAAGATCATGGGTTCTAATCCTGGCTCCACCACTTGTCTCCTGTGTGACCTCAGGCAAGTCACTTCACTTCTCTGGGCCTCAGTTACCTCATCTGAAAAATGGAGATTAAGCCTGTGAGCCCCACGTAGGACAGGGACTGTCTCCAACATGATCTGCTTGTATCCACCCCAGCGCTTAGCACGGTGCCTGGCATGTAGTAAGCCTTAACAAATACCACAATTATTCTTCTTCTGATTATTATTAGAAGTGGGCCTTAACAAATACCACAGTTATTCTTCTTCTGATTATTATTAGAAGGGGGCTTGTTTCTGAGATTAGGGAGCCAGCAGGGAGGGGGTTGGAAAGAGTTGGGGTCCGGCACCCCTAAAAACCAAGCACGTACCTGAATTCCAATCCCAGCTCTGCCACTAGCTTGCTGGGGTGACCATGGACACTTCTCTGTGCCCCAGTGACCTCATCTGCAAAATGGGGAGTAAGACTGTGAGCCCCACCAGGGACGTGGACTGCGTCCAACCTGATTTAGTACGGGACCTGGCATAGAGAAAGCGCTTAAAAATAGTATTTTAAAACGTCGCAACTTCTCTGTGCCTCGGGTTTTCCTCATCTGTATAATGGGGATTTAATACCCGTTCTCCCTCCTAATTAGACTGTATTCTCCAGTTGCGTCAGGGACTGTTTTTGATCTGATTATCCTGTATCTACATCAGCGCTTGGTATAGAGTAAGCACTTAAATACCACAGTTAAGGCTCTTGGGTTTAGTGATGCAATTGTAGCCCAATATGTCATAGATTTTATCCTCTCATCTCTACCCAAAATTTTAACAGGTAGGACGTTAGTGACAAAGAAAATCACAAGCTTATCTCAAAGAGCAATATGGGCCCCCGTACAGTGAAATAAATCAATGGTATTTATTGAGCACTTAATCTAGAGGATTCCACACCTACAGGAGAGGAAAACCGAAATTGGGATTACTTCAGATATTTAATAACAATAATAATAATAATGGTATTTGTTAAGCACTTACTATGTGCAAAGTACTGTTCTAAGTGCTGGGGAGGTTACAAGGTGATCAGGTTGTCCCATGGGGGGCTCACAGTCTTAATCCCCATTTTACAGATGAGGTAACTGAGGCCCAGAGAAGTTAAGTGACTTGCCCGAAGTCACACAGCTGACAGGTGGCGGAGTCGGGATTTGAACCTATGACCTCTGACTCCAAAGCCCATGCTCTTTGCATTGAGCCACGCTGCTTCTCTTTTTTTTTAATGGCATTTGTTAATCACTTTCTATGCGTCAGACACTGTACTACGTGCTGGGGCAGTTATGAATTAATCAGGTTGGACACAGTCCCTGTCCTACATCAGGCTCAAAGTCTTAATTCCCATTTTACAGATGTGGTAACTGAGGCACAGAGGAGTGAAGTGACTTGTCCAGTCACAATATAACAGAGTTGGTAGGTACATTCCCTGCCCACAGCGAGGTTACATTCTAACGGGGACTGTATACCTTTATAGAAATAGACTTTTGTATACCTTTATAGAAGTAGCAGACAAATGGCGGAACCAGGATTAGAACCCAGGTCCTTCTGACTTCCCAGCTAGTGCTGTATTCACTAGACCACACTGCTTCTCCACTGATTAGTGGCAATCAATCAGTTGTATTTATTGATCACTTGCTGCATGCAGAGCACTGTACGAAGCACTTGGAAGAGTACAATAGAACAGTATATCAAACACATTCCCTGCCCACAACGACCTTAAAGACTGAGCAGAAGTTGGGGGTGTTTGGAGCACTGTGGCTAGCGACTGTCCAGATGGTTACCCGAAGGTCTTTCCAAAGCACTGAGTACAGTGCTTGGCTTGGAGAAAGTGCTCAACAAATGCCACCCATCGTCACCGAGGAGCGATATGGCCCAGAGGAAAAAAATCACAGGCCTGGGAATCAGAGGATGTGAGTTCTAAACCCGGCTCTGCCGGTTGCTGGCTGTCCGACCTTGGGCAAGTCGCTCACTTCTCTGGGCCTCAGTTTCCTCATCTGTAAAATGGGGGTTCAAGACCTTTTCTCCCTCCTACTTAGACTGTAAGCCCTGTGAGGGGACTGTGTCCAACCTGATTAACTTGTATCTACCCAAGTACTTAGTATAATGTTTGATACGTAAGTGCTTAACCAAGTCCATAACCACCACCATCATCGTGTACTTGGCAGGAGATAAACTACCTGCTTCAAAGGAGACACACAAACACACACACACATACATATATTTGTGTGTGTATCAATACATCATCATCAGTATTTTTTGGTAGAGTCAGGCGTAGTAGCCAAAGTTTCGGGAGAACTCTGAGGTTAGGTGTAGTCCTCAAAGCAGTGATGCAGAGAAGCAGCGTGGCCTAATGGATAGAGCACGGCCTGCGAGTCAGAAGATCGTGGGTTCTAGTCCGGGCTCCAACACTTGTCTGCTGTGTGACCTCAGGCAAGTCGCTTCACTTCTCTGGGCCTCAGTTACCTCATCTGGAAAAAATAGGGAGAATTCTCAGGGGCTGGCAAGGGACAATTAGCCAGTGGATACCCCTGACCCATAAAGCACGCCAATCTGTTAATAGGTAAACAGAAGACTGGCAAGGGAGATGAGAAGCAGTGTGGCTTAATGGAATGAGCACGGGCTTGGGAGTCAGAGGTCATGGGTTCTAATCCCGCCTCTGCTACTTGTCTGCTGTGTGACTTTGGACAAGTCACTTAACTTCTCTGTACCTCATCTGTAAAATGGGGATGAAGACTGTGAGCCCCACATGGGACAACCTGATAACCTTTGATCTACCCCAGTGCTTAGAACAGTGCTTGGCACATAGTAAGCGCTTAACAAATACCATTATTATTATTATTATTATTATTAGATGCAGCTTGGTCAAGGGGATGGAAACCAGAACTGGGAGTCAGAAGGACCTTGGTTCTAATCCTGGCTCTGCTACTTGTCTGCTGTGCGATCTTGGGCAAATCACTGCACTTCTCTGGGCCTCAGTTACCTCATTTTCAAATTGGGGATTAAGAGTGTGAGCCCCACGTGGGACAGGGACTGTGTCCAAACTGATTTGCTTGTAGCCATCCCAGCGCTTAGTACAGTGCCTGGCACATAGAAAGCACTTAACAAATCTAGTCTTGTCATGCTGTCGAGTCATCTCCAACCTTCAGTGACACCACGGACGCAACTCTCCCAGAACGCCCCACCTCCACCCCACCTCCATCTGCAGTCGTTCCGGTAGTGGATCCAGAGGGTTTTCTTGGTAAAAATCTGGAAGTGGTTTACCACTGCCTCCTTCCCCACAGTAAACTTAAGCCTCCGCCTTTGACTCTCTCCCGTGCTGCTGCTGCCCGGCACAGGTGAGTTTTAACTTGTAACAGATGGCTTTCCACTCGCCAGTCACTGGCCAAGTTAGGAACGGAATGGGTAGGCCTCTGCTTGACTCTCCCTCCCATAGTTGAGACTGGTAGACTACTGGAAACTCTCCAGGTGCAACCCCTGAGAGGGTGCTTAACAAATATCATTAAAAAAAAAAATCTAATACTGGAAGTGGTTCTGGAATCCTACTGGTAATTCAATTTAACATCTGTCTCCCCAGTAAGATTATAAACTCTTCAACGGCAAAGATCCTGTCTACTAACCCTACTCTACCACTAAGCGTTTTGTTCAACGCTCTGGACAGAGTAAAAACTAAATAATCACCATTCATTCATTCAATCGTATTTATTGAGCGCTTACTGTGTGCAGAGCACTGTACTAAGCGCTTGGGAAGTACAAGTTGGGAACATATAGAGACGGTCCCTACCCAACAGTGAGCTCACAGTCTAGATTGATGGGTCACTAGTTTGTAGGCTCCTTGGGCAGGGATTGAATCTACCAATGCTGTTGTATTGTGCTCTCTCAGTTGCTTAGCAAAAGGCGATTCAAATACTAAGCACTCAATAAATACCGCTGATTGTGATGGACTGATTAATAGTAACTAGGATTGAGATTTGGGGTGTAGGGATGGAAGGTAAAAAGGACACTAGGGAGGGAGAAAAAAAGAGACCTATAATTTGCAGGGACTGGAAATTTAGCATTGGGGGAAGGTGGGGAGGTAGGGTTTGGTCTTCGATTCCATCCGCGTGACAGGAAATGAGTCTCTTTGGGGCTCCGAGACCTCTAAAGATCTCCTCTCTGTGACTGCTAAAGATCAGAATTCTGGTCGCTCTATCTGACGAGATCTTCTGGCCAAAATTGTTGAAAGATGTGATTGAACTGTTCAGGGGCCTGTTAGATTAGTGACCAGAATTCCCGTCTTTTTCTTCAGAGTCCCTGAGGCCAATTACTTACTATCTCCAAAACCTCCCAGGACAATAATCTCAGTCAAGATTATTGCCAAGCAATCTCTAGGGATCAGATTTTATACAGATTTATTACTCTATTTATTTTACTTGTACATGTTTACTATTCTATTTATTTTATTTTGTTAATATGTTTTGTTGTCTGTCTCCCCTTTCTAGACTGTGAGCCCATTGTTGGGTAGGGACCGTCTCCATATGTTGCCAACTTGTACTTCCCAAGCGCTTAGTACAGTGCTCTGCACACAGTAAGTGCTCAATAAATACGATTGAATGAGTGAATAAATGAATGAATGAATGAATGATCAGATCATCGGGGACAATGATAATAAACAATAATATTTGTTAACCACTTACTAAGTGCCAAGCACTGTGCTAAGCACAAAATGATCAGTCCAACTTCACAGCACTTACGTACATATCTTTAAATTATAGATTAAAACTTATTTATTTATATTAATGTATGTCTCCCCCCTTTGGACTGTAAGCATGTTATTGGCAGGTAATGTGTCTGCTAATTCTGTTGCATTGCCATCAGGCAGTCAATCCTATCTATTGAGCGATTACTGTGCAGAGGGAAATGTAGAGAATCAGTGTGGCTCAGTGGAAAGAGCACGGGCTTGGGAGTCAGAGGTCATGGGTTCAAATCCCACCTCAGCCACTTATCAATTGTGTGACCTTGGGCAAGCCACTTAACTTCTCTGTGCCTCGGTTACCTCATCTGTAAAATGGGGATTAAGACTGTGAGCCCCATGTGGGACAACTTGATCACCTTGTAACCCCCCCAGCGCTTAGAACAGTGCTTTGCACATAGTAAGTGCTTAACAAATACCATCATCATTATTATTATTATTACTAAGCACTCGAGAGTACTATATAACAGTATAGCACTCTTCTGAGCGCTAAGTACAGTGCTCTGAGCACAGTAAGCACTCAATAAGTATCACTGATTGATAGTTTGATGGCTTCACTCCCCAGAAAGGGAGCTTTGAAACTGGGCAGTAGCTGAAAGCATCTGAATCTCTGATTGATTGATACTGATGCAGAGGAAAATCCGAGGGTGTTGGCATCAATCAATCAATCAATCAATCGTATTTATTTAATGCTTACTGTGTGCAGAGCACTGTACTAAGCGCTTGGGAAGTACAAGTTGGCAACATATAGAGACAGTCCCTACCCAACAGTGGGCTCACAGTCTAAAAGGGCTCACAGTCTAACTGTAACTGCTTCAATAATTCTTCCTTTTACAACATCCGAATGAAGAGATTTTCAGTGTGTACTTTTCTGTGCTTTCCCCTCTTCCTGACTTCTACCCACTAATGATGATTGTGGCATTTGTTAAGCGCTAACTATATGCCAAGCACTGCACTAAGCACTGGGGTAGATACAAGAGAATCAGGTCAGAGACAGGGATAGGGACTCCCAGCCTAAGTAGGAGGGAGAACAGGTTTCCATTTTGCAATTAAGGAAACAGGCACAGAGAAGTGAACTGACTTGCCCAAGATCACACAGCAGAAAAAAGGCAAGGCTGGGATTAGAACCCAGATGACCTAGGCCCGTGCTCTTTCCACTAGGCTAAAATGATCACTTCTCTGAACATTTTAAATCAAGGGAATTAAGTTCACTTGCTTTAACCTTCCAGTGAAGAAAAGCTGCAAGACATTCCAATATCCAATATTCGATCCAGAATGTATTTATTTTATTTACTTATTTATGAAAGTTGTTAAGCACTTACTCTGTGTCAAGCACTGTTCCAAGTGCTGGAGTAGATACAAGTTAATCGGGTCGGACACAGTCCCCGTCCCTGTCCTACATAGGAGGGAGAACAGGTTTTGAATGCTCATTGTACAGAAGGGGACACTGAGGCACAGAGAAGTGAAGAGACTTGCCCAAGTTCAAACAACAGGCCCCTGGAAGAGCTGGGATTAGAGCCCAGGCCCTTCGAGTCCCAGGCCTGGGCTCCTTCCACTAGGCACACTGCTTCCCATATATCTTTAAAGATGTTTTAAAATGTTGTAAATGGATACAGGGAATATGTCTGTTTTACTGTTAGACTGTACTTTCCCAACCACTTAGTTCAGCGCTCTGCACACAGTAAAACCTCAATCAATACGACTGATGGATTGATGAGTGTAAGAAACCATAAGATACCATTCTGTCGAGCTGCCACCTTTTTTGAAAGATGTACAAATGCAGTTGAACAAGAAGGCTTCTGCTTTTCAAACTCACTGGGATAGCACTAACATTTCACTTGACAAGGAGCCAATGCAGATAAAAATCAGTTCAAGCTGTGTATATCTCAGCTAGGCAGCTTTAACTGATTCAGCTCAGCAACTTGACCTTCAACCAGAGTGGAGCAACCAACCAAAGTGTTTGAGAGACACCGAAATTTTTCACATGTGTAAACCAAGACCTCTCCTGGTGCAACATCTGAAATATCTTATATGGTATCAAAGAACCGAGTTTTTAAAAACTGAACAAAGAGCCAGCTCCCTTAGACACTGAAAAGTTTTTTTTTCTCAGATATGCAATGAAACAGATGGGCTTCAGAAACTGAGAAAAGCGTGCGTGTGGAAATACACTTTTTCCACAATGATATTTCGATGAAACGGTATTTGTGTTTTGTTCCATAACCAAATCAAATAAGCTAAAACCATAGGGAAAGTACACATGTTTGCATGTCATTCCAGTGTCTACTTGCTACTTCTGAGTGTTCTGTTCTGGTTAAAAACATCCTCCTTGTAAACTTTCTGGTTAATATACCCTTCACAGCTGAAGCCAGATGTGGGTAACAGCACTCTGTGAAAGAAATGCTAAGCAACAGACCTCTACCACAAGGCTCAAACACCTGCGAACGACATCATCTCCCATTTCTCTTACACCAGAAATCTATTAACAAGCTGAAACAGGTGCCACAAAACCAAAACTCTTAGAAAGCATGCACTACTCCTTAACAAAAGGAATAATCAGGCAGGAGGGGATCTCCCATCCACTTTCTCCTACCAGTCTGGGGAAAAAGGAAAAAAAAAAAACAAAAGAAAAACAGATGTTTCCGTTCAATCCCATCAATCCCAGGGAGTAACGTCATTCCAAGACAGCTGACTCCTGCTGAGGAATTCTGAGGCATCTGTGTTGCCCGGATCAGGCATTGTTTCATTTTACTTCCTATTTTTATCCCTCTTGATGGAATCAGTTTGTTTATAGTGGTCTACGCAAGCAAGGCACTTAATGAAGTCAATATGCCCAACGAGCCTATGAATCTTGGGAATGGAGGTGCTGCTGCTTTAAGAGAATTCCCAATTCCGGGAAGAGGTGGCCCTGGGGCAGCTACTGCTGTACATCTTTTTAGTAGCTGACAGACAAGGTGACTTTCAGATTTGCTTTGCAAGTGGCTCTGAAGATTTTTCACTGTTGTGTTGAAGAATCATTCCCCTTTGTAGTAGCCCTTGGTTTTCACCGGTACATACTCTTGGGGAATAAAACAAATCAACAAGGACTTTCTCTTCAGGAATATTCTATCTCGACTCTTCGATGCCTTTTTATCACCCGAGACACATGAATGAAAGCGCGATTGGGTTTCCTAAGGAGTTTAAGGTCCCACAAATCCAAGCTTAGCTCAGTTCGTAAAAAGAAAGGGTGGAGTTTTGAAAACCCATTGTTTTGAACAAATTTTTAAAAAGGATTTTTAGGTGGAATGATATTTTTGCTAAGATGTAAATCTTTTTACGAGAGAATGGTGGAGCTTTAAAATATGAGCAAGTAAAGCTATCCTGTAAGAGGGATTATAACTTTATAGTCTTCATTGTTTGAGACAATGTATTCCCATAATTTTTCACGGTCACAATTATCCGTGGACCATATTAGGCCCCCAAATTAATCGGTCTCAGAGGCTCCTCTAGAGCTGAATAAGTCTAAAAATCTCATCTATCTCGCTGCTCACCCCTCGCCCACGTCCCACCTCTGGCATGGAACTCCCTCCCACTTAGGGAAGAGGTCAGAGGGGTAGGGGAGCAGCCCGGAAATCAATTAATCAATCATTACTGTGTGCAGAACACTGGACTAAACCTGGAGAGTACTGTACGATAGAGTTAATAATAATAATAACTGTGGTATTCGTTAAGCGCTTATTGTGTGCCGGGCACTGTACTATCACTGGTGTAGATACAAGCTAATCAGCTTAGACACAGTCCCTGTCCCACATGGGGCTCACAGTCTCAAATCCTATTTTACAGATGAGGAACTGAGGCAGAGAAGTGCCCCAGGACACACAGCAGACAAGCGGTAGAGCCGGGATTGGAACCCATGACCTTCTGATTCCTAGGTCCGTGCTAAAGCCATTAAGCCGGTTGTTAGACACGATCTCTGGCCACAGGGTGTGGGGAGATGGACATTAAAATAAATTACAGATGGGGAAGTGGCAAAGTATAAGGATATGGACATGATTTCTGTGGGGCTGGGGGTGGGGTGATTATCAAAGTGTTTAAGGGGCACAGATCAAATGCATAGGGGACACAGAAGGGAGAGGGAATGAGGAAAAGAAGTCCCTGGATTGAAAGCTTGTTAGGAGCAGGGAAAGTAACTACTAACTCTGTCGCACTGTACTCTCCCAAGCGCTTATTCCAGTGCTCTGCACACAATAAGCAGTACGACTTGGTGGATAGAACACAGACCTAAGAGAGGGCCTGGGTTCTAATCCTGGCTCTGCCACATGCCTGCTATGTGACCATAGGCAAGTCACTTAAATTCTCTGTGCCTCAGTTCCTTCATCTGCAAAACAGGAATTAAATACCCATTCACCTATTTAGACTGTAAGACAGTCAGTTGCATTTATTGAGCGCTTACTATGTGCAGAGTTCTGCATTAATCGCTTGGGAGAGTTCAATAGAACAATAAACAGACACATTCCCTGCCCACAGTGAGCTTACCGACTAGAGGGGGCGACAGGCATTAATATAAATTAATAAATTACAGATTTGTACATCAGTGCTGTGGGGCTGGGAGGGAGGATGAATAAAAGGAGAAAGTCAGGGTAATGCAGAAGGGAGAGGGAGAAGAGGACAGGAGGGCTTAATCAGAGAAGACCTCTTGGAAGAGATGTGCCTTCGGTAAGGCTTTGAAGGGAGAAGGAGTAATTGTCTGTCGGATATGAAGAGGGAGGGTGTTTCGGGACAGAGGCAGGACGTGGGTGAGAGGTTGGCGGCGAGACAAACGAGATGGAGGTACAGTGAGAAGGTTAGCATTTGAGGAGCGACGTATGTGGGCTGGGTTATAGTAGGAGAGTAGTGAAGTGAGATAGGAGCAGGCAAGGTGATTGAGTGCTTTAAAGCCAATGCTGAGGTGTTTCTGTTTGATGTGGAGGTGGATGGCTAACCACTGGAGTTTCTTGAGGAGTGGGGATAGATGGCCTGGACATTCCTATAGAAAAACCATCCGGGAAGCAGAGTGAAGAATGGACTGGAGTGGGGAGAGACAGGAGGCTGGGAGGTCAGCAAGGAGGCTGAAACAGTAATCAAGGCAGGATAGGATGAGTGCTTGGATTAACATGGTAGCAGATTGGATGGGGAAGAAGGGGCGGATTTTTAGCGATGTTGTGAAGATGGAACTGACAGGATTTAGTGATGGATTGAATATTTGGGTTGAATGAGAGAGAGGAGTCAAGAACAGCACCAAGGTTACGGGCTTATCTTGTATCTGCCCCAACGCTTAGTACAGTGCATGGCAAATAGTAAGTGCTTAATACCACAATTATTATTATTAGTAGTAGTAGTACTGGTAGTAGTAAGCACTCAATAATTATAATTGATTAATTGATTAGTCAGGGCCTCTTGGAGGAGGTATTATTTTAGTAGGACTTTGAAGGTGTGGAATGACATGATTTGGTAGATATACAGGGGAAGGAATTGTGTGCAGGAGGAGGATGAAGCAGTGGGACAGAGAGAGAAGCACAAATGAAATAGAGAGCAGGGTAGCCTAGTGGAAAGAGCCCAGGCGTGGGAGTCAGAGGACCTGGATTCCAATCCCAATTCTGTCGCTTGTTTGCTGTGTGACCCTGAGCTTGTTACCTACCTTCTCTGGGCCTCAATTTCCTCATCTGTAAAATGGGAATTAAGTATCTGCTCTCCCTCAATCAATCGTATTTATTGAGTGCTTACTGTGTGCAGAGGACTGTACTAAGCGCTTGGGAAGTACAAGTTGGCAACATATAGAGACAGTCCCTACCCAACAGTGGGCTCACAGTCTAAAAGTCCCTCCCCCCTGGACTGTGAACCCTACATGGGACAGTGACTCAAAAATGGCAGAGCCAGGATTAGAACCCAAGTCCTCTGTGCTCTTTCCCCCAGGTCACGGTGACTTTCTAAGCTTCTCTTCCCCGCTATGTAGTAAGCGCTCCACAAATCTCACTAACTGACTGACTGCATCAGCAGAAACTCCTCACCATTGGCTTTAAAGCACTCTCAATCACCTTGCCCCCTCTCACCTCAACTCGCTTCTCTCCTCCTACAACCCAGACCACAGACTCCGCTCCTCTGGTGCTAACCTTCTCACTCTACCTCCATCTCGTTTTTCTCGCCGCCGACCTCTCACCCACGTCCGGCCTCTGGCCTGGAATGCCCTCCCTCCTCATATCCGACAGACAATTACTCTCCCCCCACTTCAAAGCCTTATTGAAGATGCATCTCCTCCAAAAGATCTTCCTTGACTAAGCCCTCCTTTCCTCTTCTCCCACTCCCTTCTGTGTCGCCATAACTTGCTCCCTTTATTCATCCCCACCCCCAGAATTTATATGCATATTTGCAACTTATTTATTTACATTAATATCTGTCTCCCCCTCTAGACTGTAAGATCGCTGTGGGTAGGGAATAGGTCTGTTTATTGTGGTATTGTAATAATCAATAGCATTTATTGAGCGCTTACTACACGCAGGGCACTGTACTACACGTTTGGGAGAATAGAATACAACAGAATTAAGATACACGTTGTTGCCTGCTCGTAATGAGCTAACAGTCTAGAGGACTCTCCCAAGCGCTTAGTACAGTCATGGCCCAGAAATGGTTTGGCCCTCTCTTACAACACAGTTGTTCTTCTGGAGTGTTTAGCCAGTTTCTCTGTGGGAGGAGGCTTGGTTTTTCCGGTGAGCCAGGGAAGTCTACAGTTGAGTAGATACAAGAGCATTGTAAGCTCCCTAAAGGAGCTTGACACCTTTGGACACCTAAAGGACAACTTGACACCTGTGACAACTTGACACCTATCCACATGTTTTGTTTTGTTGTCTGTCTCCCCCTTCTAGACTGTGAGCCCGTTGTTGGGTAGGGACTGTCTCTATATGTTGCCAACTTGTACTTCCCAAGCGCTTAGTACAGTGATCTGCACACAGTAAGCGCTCAATAAATACGACTGAATGAATGAATGAATGAATAAAGGGCAGAGATTGTATCTACCTACTCTCTTCCATTCCTCTCCCAGGCGCTTAGTATGGTGCTCCGACTGAGATATAGTTGTCGTTGGCATTGGAAGAAAGCAGCATTGATGGCAAAATTCATCCGTGAACGTGTTCGTGTTTGACAAGTTGTTGGGTAGGGACCGTCTCTATATTTTGCCGATTTTTACTTCCCAAGTGATTAGTACAGTGCTCTGCACACAGTAAGCATTCAATAAATATGATTGAATCAATAAATACGATGGAATGAACAAGGCCAAGGTAGGACCCACGACCCCAGTAGGAGAAGCAGCATGGCTCAGTGGAAAGAGCACCGGCTTTGGAGTCAGAGGTTCAAATCCCAGCTCCACCAGTTGTCAGCTGTGTGACTTTGGGCAAGTCACTTAACTTCCCTGTGCCTCAGTTACCTCATCTGTAAAATGGGGATTAAGACTGTGAGCCCCACGTGGGGCAACCTGATCACCTTGTAACCTCCCCAGAGTGTAGAACAGTGCTTTGCACATAGTAAGCGCTTAATAAATGCCATCATTATTATTATTGTGCACAAGAGAGGCTGCCCCTGTTTTGTTGGGACAGGGACTGCGTTTGACCTGATTATCTTACATCTACCCCAGCGCTTAGTCCAGTGTTTGACCCACAGTAAGCACTTAGTAAATAGAGCACTTGCTTGGGAGTCAGAAGTTCATGGATTCCAATCCCGGCTCTGCCTCTTGACTGCTGTGTGACCTTGGGCAAATCGCTTCACTTCTCTGGACTTCAGTTCCCTCATCTGTAAAATGGGGCTTGAGACTGTGAGCCCCATATGGGACAGGGACTGTGTCCACCCTGATATGCTTGTATCCACCTCAGCGCTTAGAGCAGTGCCTGGCACAAAGTGAGTGCTTAACAAATACTATTATTATTATTATTATCATTACAGTGGTCTGCCCATAGTAAGTGCTCAAAAAATACCACTGATTGATTGAGGACAGACAACTACAGCTTTTACCAGAAGTGCCGAGGAAGAAAGAAGAGAATTTGGAAAGATTTACAGTAATTCCAGGATTCTGATTTCCTTTGTTGTTTCCCCCCTTCCCTTCTCCACCCCAGACTCGGCAGGCCGGACTAGAGGAAATTGAGGCCTCGATCGGTGTCGGCTTCTGGCTATGGAAATGAATGCAGCACTAAAAGAGGGCTACAAACTCACTCTGGGGGTGGTCCGGGATGGTTCGGGGCCAGAGGCTTGCCTGGCCTCCCCCTGTCTCTGCTCTGACAGCTGCAGAAGAAGCCCACTTGAGAAAAAGCTAACTCAATCCATTGCATCAACTCCTATTTCCCCTAGTAGCTTGGCTCAGTGGAAAGAGCATGGGCTTTGAAGTCAGAGGTCATGGGTTCAAATTCAGGCTCTGCCAATTGTCAGCTGTGTGACTTTGGGCAAGTCACTTCACTTCTCTGGGCCTCAATTCCCTCATCTGCAAAATGAGGGTGAAGACTGTAAGCCCCTCGTGGGACAACCTGATCACCTTGTAACCTCCCCAGTGCTTAGAATGGTGCTTTGCACATAGTAAGTGCTTAACAAATGCCATCATTATTATTAGTAGTAGTAGTACTTAGACTGTGAGCCCCATGTGGAAAACACCTGATTAGCTTGTATCTACCCCAGCATTTAGAACAATGCTTGGGACGTAGTAAGTGCCTAACAATATCTCTTCCTCTCTCCAGGCTCACATCTTCCCCTGCCTTCAAGACATCTCTACTTGAATGTCTTCCCGTCACCTCAAACTTAACACGTCCAAAACAGAGCTCCTTATCTTCCCACCCAAACTCTGCCCTCTCCCGGACTTTCCCATCACTGTAGACGGCATCATCATCCTTCCCTCCTCATGAGCCCATAACCTTGGCGCTATCCTTGCCTCCTCTCTCTCGTTCAACCCTCATAGTCACTCCGTCACCAAATCTTGTGGGTCCCACCTTCACCATATCGCTAAAATCTGCCCTTTCCTCTCCATCCAAACTGCTACCACGTTAATACAATCACTCATCCTCTCCCGGCTGGATTACTGCATCAGCCTCCTTGCTGACCCAATTTCCTGTCTCTCCCCACTCCAGTCCATACTTCACTCTGCTGCCTGGATCAACTTTCTAAAAAAAAATGTTCAGGACATGCTACCCTCCTCCTCAAAAATCTCCAGTGGTTGCCTATCCACCTCCCTATCAAACAAAAACTTCTCACCATTGGCTTTAAAGCTCTCCATGTCCTTGCCCTCTCCTGCCTCACCTCCTTTCTCTCCTACAACCCAGCCGGTACACTTCACTTCTCTGGTAATAACCTTCTCACTGGGCCTCCATCTCACCTGTCTCGCCACGGACCCCTAGCCCACATCCTGCCTCTGGCCTAGAATGCCCTCCCTCCTCAATCGCTCTCCCCCACTTCAAAGCCTTACTGAAGGCATATCTCTTCCAAGAGGCCTTCCCAGACCTAATTCCCACTTTTCCTCATCTCCCACTTTGTTCCCTTTCTTCCTCTCCCTTCTCCCAGTCCCACAGCACTTACATATATATATATATATATATATATATATATATATATATATACATGTAATTTTACTTATTTGGATTGATACCTGTCTCCCCCTCTCTAGACTGCGAGCTCATTCTGGGCAGAGACTGACATTGTTTATTGTTGTATTGTACTTTCCCAAGCACTTACAGTGCTCTACACACAGTAAATGCTTAATAAATGCTATTGAATTAATGAACAAATACCATAATAAATAAATAAATACTCCCTCCTGTTTACACTGAGAGCCCCACATGGGATAGGGACTATGCCTTCCCTGATTAACTTATATTTACTCCAGCACTTAGAACAGTGCCTGGCACATAGTAAGTACTTAAGTTAAGTGCTTAAGTTCTGGACTGTGAGCCCACTGTTGGGTAGGGACTGTGTCTATATGTTGTCAACTTGTACTTCCCAAGCGCTTAGTACAGTGCTCTGCACACAGTAAGCACTCAATAAATACGATTGATTGATTAACAAATGCTGTGATATACAAATAAATACTCCCTCCTACTTTGACTGTGAGACCCATGTGAGACAGGGACTGCGTCCAACATGATTAACTTGTATCTACCCCAGTGCTTTAAACAGTGCCTGACAGTAGTAAGCACTTAACAAGTGCCATAATTATTATTATTACAATTAATATTCCCTAAGGAACACAGGTGGCAATGAAGCATCTGGCTTTTCTCCCCACCACCCCTCCCAGCCCCACACCTGTGGAGAAAGCCAGAGAATGCCTTCTTAAACATTAACCCTATCAAAATAAAGATTCCAGGAGCTCTGTCCAAGGGATTCGAAATTCAAAGTCTGACTTTTTTTGGTTACTTTTGTCTTTCTTATCTCCCTTGTCATTTATATCTTTCTCGGGAATCTCCAGACCATTTTTCCTTCCGCCACTGCTGCAGGCCTGTTCAATTAAACGTTCAGACACTTCAAAGCCAGCCTGTAATCTAAATCAGAGAACCAGAGTGCGTGACCCCCTTCGTTCCTGACTCTCCCAGTCTGGGTTTGTTTAAGACTGATGAATGGAAGTGTTCTCACGCAGTTTTCCCAGGGGATTTATCGAAAAGGGTCCCGTTCATCAGGGTGTCTTGGTCAGCAGAATTTGGGGGGCTGAGACCACCGATTGGCAAGTAGCCAGCAGACGGAGATTATTAGAGCTTCTTAAGGGTGAGTTTCCTATTTTCTCTTTTCCCCACATCCAACGGTTCACTGGGCCTCACCTGAGGCTTCAATCAATCAATCAGTGCTATTTATTGAGCACTTACTGTGGGCAGAGCACTGTAATAATAATAATTGAGGTATTTGTTAAGCACTTACTATGTGCCAAGCACTATACTAAGCACTGAGGTGGATACAAGCAAGTTGGGTTGGACACAGTCCCTGTCCTATGTGGGGCTCACAATCTCAATACTAAGTGCCTTTTTTATGGTATTGGTTAAGTGCTTACTATGAGCCAGGCACTGTACTAAGTGCTAGGGTAGATACAAGCTAATTCATTCATTCAGTAGTATTTATTTGGCACTGTGTGCAGAGCATTGCACTAAGCTCTTTGGAGAGTACAATGCAACAATAAACAGACATATTCCCTGCCCACGGTGAGCTTACAATCTAGAGGAGTTGTGCAACAATAAACAGACATATTCGCTGCCCACAATGAGCTTACAATCTAGAGGAGTTGGTAAGGAGATACCAAATGGTAAGGAGTTATCGAACCTCTATTTTACAGGTGAGGAAACTGAGGTACAGAGAAGTCAAGTGACTTCAGATTGGACACAGTCTATATCCTAAAAGGGGCTCACAGACTTAATCCCCATTTTACAGACCAGATAACTGAGGACCAGACAAGTGAAGTGACTTATAATAATAATAATGATAATGGCATTTTTAAGCGTTTACTATGTGCAAAGCATCGTTCTAAGCGCTGGGGAGGTTACAAGGTGATCAGGTTGTCCCACGAGGAGCTCACAGTCTTCATCCCCATTTTGCAGATGAGGGAACTGAGGCACAGAGAAGTTAAGTGACTTGCCCCAAGTCACACAGCTGACAATTGGCGGAGCCGGGATTTGAACCCATGACCTCTGACTCCAAAGCCGGGGCTCTTTCCACTGAGCCACGCTGCTTCTCTGTGACTTGCCTAAAGTCACGTAGCAGACAGAAGGCGGAGCCAGGATGAGAATGCAGGACCTTCTGATTCCCAGGCCTGTGTCTGCGGTGTGACCACGGGCAAGTCGCTTAACTTCTCTGAGCCTCATCTTCCTCAACTGTTCTCTCTCCTACTTAGACTGTGAGCCCCCTGTGAGACAAGGATTGTATCCAACCTAATTATTTTTTTCTACCCCAGCACTTAGAACAGTGCCTGACACATAGTGAGTGCTCACACATATCCTAAATTAATACTATAAGACGGGTTCCATCAAGGTGAGAAGCACAATTCGGTGCCCCTTAGGGTGTCAATGCTCAATCATATTTATTAAGCGCTGACTGTGTGCAGAACGCTATACTAAGCGCTTGGGAAAGTACAATACAACGATAAACAGTGACAATCCCTGTCCTCAACGAGCTCACAATCTAGAGGCGGGGAGACAGACATCTTTCATCGTGGATGTAAAGCACCTTCCCCCAAGGCTGAGGCCGCAGCTTAAAGTCGCTTTCTAAAATGTAGAAGTCACAGATGACAACTATCTTTAAACTTTGTGGAAACAAAAAAGCCACCTACACATCAGGAAATCTATCCCCTCCGTGTGGGCGGTCGAGGCCCTGAGCGTTCTTATCTGCAAAGGGTAATTCTGGGGATACCGAGTTGTCACCACTAAGGTGGATTCCACCCGAAAAACCTCAAACCAAACAGTGGAAAATCGACAGAGAGAAAAGAAATTCCACTCCTGCACTTGAACGAATGACTTTACAAAAATACAGGGGAGAAAGACGCTGAATTTGTCTCCAGCCCAAATGGTTCTAGTGGACAATTTGGGGGAAAGGGTCCCTGGAGACCCTCCTCTCTGGATCCTGGGGTGCTCTACACCTGTCGTTCCCCACTCCAGTCCCCCCAACCCACACACGCATGCATGCACTCACACCCCCACCCTGACCTGAGTGGGTTCAGTGGCTCAGAAACCGTCTCCATGGTCAGTTCTCTTTTGTTAAAACAGGAACCGCAAACCCAGCGCCCGACCAGAGAAAATGGAAACAGGACTTTTCTGAGTCAGGGATGGAGGGACGTGGAGATCTGCCTCGGGAGGGGGTTCTTGGGGAAGAGGATTCACGTCATGATAATGATGATAATGGTGTCTGTTGAGCGCTTGCTATGTTCCCTAAATCCTGTCGGTTCCACCTTCACATCATGGCTAAAATCCATCCTTTCCTCTCCATCCAAACTGCTACCATGTTAATAAAATCACTTATCCTAACCCGCCTTGATTACTATACCAGCCTCCTTGCCGACCTCCCTGCCGCCTGTCTTTCCCCATTCCAGTCCATTTAATTCACTCTGCTGCCTGGATCGTTTTTCTGCAAAAACATTCGGGACGGGTTACCCTTTTCCTCAAGAACCTCCAGTGGTTGTCCATCCAGAGTGGCTCAGTGGAAAGAGCACGGGCTTGGGAGTCAGAGGTCATGGGTTCTAATCCCACCTCCCCAACATGTCTGCTGTGTGACCTTGGGCAAGTCACTTAACTTCTCTGAGCCTCAGTTACAACAACAATAACAACAATAATGGCATTTATTAAGCGCTTACTATGTGCAAAGCACTGTTCGAAGCGCTGGGGAGGTTACAAGGTGATCAGGTTGTCCCACTTGAGGCTCACAGTCATAATCCCCATTTTACAGATGAGGGAACTGAGGCCCAGAGAAGTTAAGTGACTTGCCCAAAGTCACACAGCTGACAAGTTGCCGAGCCTGGATTTGAACCCATGACCTCTGACTCCAAAGCCCGTGCCCTTTCCACTGAGCCATGCTGCTTCTCAGCATTCTCAGTTACCTCATTTGTAAAATGGGGATTAAGACTGTGAGCCCCACGTGGGACAACGTGATCACCTTGTATCCCCCCAGCGCTTAGAACAGTACTTTGTACATAGTAAGCGCTTAACAAATGCCATCATTATTATTATTATTATTATCCATCAAACAGAAAGTCCTCATCATCGGCTTTAAATCACTCAACCACCTTTTCCCTTCCTACTTCACCTCTCTATTCCCCTACTACAACCCAGCCCAAATTCTTTGCTCCTCTAATGCTAGCCTTCTCACTGTACCTCCATCTCATCTATCTCACCACTGACCTCTCGCCTACGTCCTGCCTCTGGCCTGGAATGCCCTCTCTTTTCATATCGGACAGACAACGACCCTCCCACCTTCGAAATCTTATTGAAGGCAGACCACCTCCAAGAGTCCTTCCCTGACTAAGCCCTCTTATCTTTTCTTTCCACTCCTTCTGTGTTGCCCAGCCCTTCAGCACTTACGTATATCTCCGTAATTTATTTCTTTATATTAACGTTTGCCTCCCGTTCTAAACTGTAAGCTTGTTGTGGGCAGTGAATGTGTCTGTTATAATAATAATAATGGCATTTATTAAGCACTTACTATGTGCAAAGCACTGTTGTGTTGTTCTCTCCCAAATGTTTAGTACAGTGCCTGGCACACAGTAAGTGCTCAATAAATGCTGCTGATTGATTTTGATTCATTGCCATGCACTGTACTAAGCACTGGGGGAGAAGCAGCATGGCTCAGTGGAAAGAGCACGGGCTTTGGAGTCAGAGGTCATGGGTTCAAATTCCGGCTCCTCCAATTGCCAGCTGTGTGACTTTGGTCAAGTCACTTCACTTCTCTGGGCTTCAGTTACCTCATCTGTAAAATGGGGATGAAGACTCTGAGCCCCCTGTGGGACAACCTGATCACCTTGTAACCTTCCCAGTGCTTAGAGGAGTGCTTTGCACACAGTAAGCACTTAATAAATGCTATGATTATTATTATTATCATAAAGATCATCAGATTGGACACAGTCCCTGCCCTACATAAGGTTCACAGTCTAGATAATACTAATGATAATTGTGCTATTTGTTAAGTGCTTACTATGTGCCAGGCACTATACTAAGCACAAGAGTAGATACGAGACCCTACTACAGACCACACTTAACAAAGCTCCCTTCGCTCCTCTAATGCCAACCTACTTGTTGTACCTCAATCTCTTCTATCTCGCCGCCAAACCCTCGCCCACATCCTGCCTCTGGCCTGGAACTCCCTCCCTTTTCATATCTGACAGACCACCGCTTTCCCCACCTTGAAAATCTTACCAAAATCTCACCTCCTCCAAGATGCCGTTGCTAAGCCCTCCTTTCTCCTACTCCCTCTCTTTTCTGCGCCACCCTCGCACTTGCAATTGCATCCTTTAAGCCTGTGATATTCACATATTTACCTCACCCTCGGCCTTACAGCACTTGTGAATATATCTGTAATTTATTTTAAGGTCTGCCTCTCAGGCTAGGCTGTAAGTTCGTCATGGATAGAAAACGTGTCTTGACTCATGATATGCTGTCGAATCGTCTCCGATCCACTGAGATTCCATGGACACATCGCTCCCAGGACACCCAAGTCTCCACCTGCCATTGTTCTGGTAGCGTATTCACAGAGTTTTCTTGGTAAAAAATACAGAAGTGGTTCACCATTGACTCCTTCCGTGCAGTAAATTAGAGCTTCTGCCCTCGATTCTCTCCCACGCTGCTGCTGCCCAACACAGGTGAGTTTTGACTTGTAGCAGATTGCCTTCCACTCATTTTACTGTGAGCCCCCCGTGGGACAACCTGATCACCTTGTAACCTCCCCAGCGCTTAGAACAGTGCTTTGCACATAGTAAGCACTTAATAAATGCTATTATTATTATTATTATTATTATTATTATTATTATTATTATTATTATTATTATTTTCCACTGGCCAAGCTAGGAATGGAATGGGCAGGCCTCTGCTTGACTCTCCCTCCCATAGCAGAAACTGGTGGAGGACTGGAAACTCTCCAGGTGCCATCCTGAGAGGGGAGGGAACATATCTACCAATTCTGTTTTAATGTGCTCTCCCAAGCTCTGAGTACAGTGCTTGGCACAGAGTAAGTGTTCAACAAATATAACTGGACAATGGATTGAGGACTGTAAGGTTGATTGATAAAACTGCAGTTTGGGAACCAGGGAAATGGGTCTTTGTCAATCAATCAATCAATCAGTGGTACTGATTGACCACCTAAATGTGTAAGGGTAATAGTAATAATAATGATGGTATTTGTAAAGCGCTTACTATGTGCAAAGCACTGTTCTAAGCGCTGGGGGGATACAAGGTAACCAGGTTGTCCCATGTGGGGCTCACAGTCTTAAGCGCTTAGTACAGTGCTCTGCACACAGTAAGCACTCAATAAATACGATTGATTGATTGATTGATTAATCCCCATTTTACAGATGAAGGAACTGAAGCACAGAGAAGTTAAGTGACTTGCCCAAAGTCACACAGCTGACAAGTGGCAGAGGTGGGATTTGAACCCATGACCTGTGACTCCAAAGCCCAGGCTCTTTCCACTGAGCCACTAAGTATTTGGGAGAAAATAATAAAATAAAGTTGGTATAGTATGGTAAAGTTGGAAGTGTATAATCATTGAGATGAATTAGCAGGTAGGTGGAATGCTCTGGTTTTTTTTTTTCATTTGTTTTTTAGTAGTATTTGTTAAGCACTTACTGTGTGCCAGGCACCATGTTAAGCTCTGGGGTAGATACAAGCTAATCAGGTTGGACACAGTCCATGTCCCACATGAGGTTCACATTATTCCCCATTTTATGGATAAGGGGACTGAGGCACAGAAAAGTGAAGTGACTTGCCCAAAGTCATCCAAAAAAGCTGGGATTAGAACCCAGGTCATTCCAACTCCCAGTCCCATGATCTAGCTGCTAGGCCACACTGCTTCTCTCTGTGGGCCGGGAACACATCTACCAAGTCTCACAGCAAGCGTTCAAAAAATACGATCAATGCTGCTGATGAGGAAGATGTTCATTCATTCATTCAATCATATTTATTGAGCACTTACTGTGGGCAAAGCACTGCACTAAGCACTTGGGAGAATACACTACAACAACGAACTTGACACCTGTCCACGTGTTTTGTTTTGTTGTCTGTCTCCCCCCTCTAGACTGTGAGCCCGCTGTTGGGTAGGAACCGTCTCTATATGTTGCCAATTTGTACTTCCCAAGCCCTTAGTACAGTGCTCTGCACACAGTAAGCGCTCAGTAAATACGATTGAACGAAAGAATGAACAAACAGAGCCACTTCTGCCCACAACGAGCTCACAGTCTAGAGGGAGAGACAGACATTAATACAAATAAATATAAATAAATTACAAATATAGACATATTGGCTTTGGGGATGGGAGGGAGGATGAATGAAGGAGCAAGTAAGAGCGGTGCAGAAGAGATTAAGAGAAGCAGAGAGGAGGGCTTAGTCAGGGAAGACTTCTTGGAGGAGATGGGCCTTCAATAAGACTGCCAAGTTGGGGAGAGTAATTATCTGTCTGATATAAGGATGGAGGGCGTTCCAGGACAAAAGTAGGATGCAGTTGAGAGGTCATTCATTCATTCATTCATTCATTCAATCGTATTTATTGAGCACTTACAGTGTGCCGAGCACTGTACTAAGCACTTGGGATGTGCAAGTTGGCAACATATAGAGACGGTCCCTACCCAACAGTGGGCTCACGGTCTAGAAGGGGGAGACAGACAACAAAACAAAACATATAAACAAAATAAAATAAATAGAATAGTAAAAGTGTACAAGTGAAATAGAGTAATAAATCTGTACAAACATATAGACAGGTGCTGTGGGGAGGGGAAGGAGGTAGGGTGGGGGGAGAGGAAGGAGGGGGCTCAGTCTGGGAAGGCCTCCTGGAGGAAGTGAGCTCTCAGTAGGGCTTTGAAAGGAGGAAGAGAGCTAGCTTGGCGGATGTGCGGAGGGAGGGCATTCCAGGCCCGGGGGATGACGTGGGCCGGGGGTCGATGGCGGGACGGGTGAGAACGAGACCCAGTGAGGAGGTTAGCAGCGGCAGAGGAGCAGAGGGTGCGGGCTGGGCTGGAGAAGGACAGAAGGGAGGTGAGGTAGGTGGGGGCGAGGGGATGGACAGCCTTGAAGCCGAGAGGGAGGTCAGTGGCGCGATAGACAAGATGGAGGTACAGTGAGTAGGTTGGCATTAGAGATGAATTGTGCAGGCTGCGTTCTTGTAGGAGAGTAGTGAGGTGAGCTAGGAGAGGCCAAATTGATTAAGTGCTTTAAAGCCAATAGTGAGGAGTTTTTGTTGGATGGGAGTTTTTGCTTGATGTGCTTAGACAGTAGGGAATGCAGATTGACATGAACTAAAGTTCATGGGCCCGCCGGCCCACATCAGCCCCCTGTCCTGGAATGCCCTCTCTCCCCACATCCGCCAAGCTAGCTCTCTTCCTCCCTTCAAGGCCCTACTGAGAGCTCACCTCTTCCAGGAGGCCTTCCCAGACTGAACCCCCTCTTTCCTCTCCCCCTCCTTTCTCTCTCCATCCCCCCCGCCTTGCCTCCTTCCCTTCCCTACAGCACCTGTATATATGTATATATGTTTTGTACGTATTTATTACTCCATTTATTTATTTTACTTGTACATATCTATTCTATTTATTTTATTTTGTGAATATGTTTTGTTTTGTTCTCTGTCTCCCCCTTCTAGACTGTGAGCCCACTGTTGGGTAGGGACCGTCTCTAGATGTTGCCAACTTGTACTTCCCAAGTGCTTAGTACAGTGCTCTGCACACCGTGAGCGCTCAATAAATACGATTGATTGATGTTGGGAGGCCGTGAGTGTGTTTAAGTGTCAGCTGAAGCTATCCAAAAGTGGTCCTGCCCTTTTACATGGCAGCCCGCCATCTGTCTCTTCAAACCAGAGTCACCACAGGTGTGAAGCCGTTGTAGAGAAGAGAGGAACTAAAAATGAAACCCTCACTGCCTTTCAGTCAGAGTGGGTGTTTGAAACTTCCCACCTTCAGTAGGACTCCTCCCCCTCGCCTCCTCACTGGTCTTGGCTCTGGAACGAGCACCTTTCATGAAAGATGATAATGTAATCTGTTATCAAGAATAATAATAATAATAACCGTGGTATTTGTGAAGCGGTTACTATTTGCCAGGCACTGTACTAAGTGCTGGGGTGAATACAAGCAAATCGGGTTGGACACAGTCCCTGTCCCACGTGGGGCTCACGGTCTTCATCCCCATTTTAGACATGAGGGAACTGAGGCACAGAGAAGTGAAGGGACTTGCCCAAGGTCACGCAGCAGAGAAGTGGTGGTGCAGGATTAGAACCCATGACCTTCTGATTCCCAGGCCGGGGCTCTATCCACTGCACCATCTCTAGATAAGAAATGATCTGAAGAGACGAGAGCCAGCTGAAGCATAATATGACTACTTTTCTTTCTGTGTAAATTAGGTGGACAGGATTAACCTTTGAAGAGAACCTTTTTGAGAAGCAATGTGGCCTAGTGGGATAAATTATGGGCCTGGGAGTTGGGTTCTAATCCCAACTCTGCTACTTGTCTGCCGGGTGACCTTGGACAAGTCACTTCACTTTTCTGTGCCTCAGTTCCCTCATCTGTAGAAAGGGGGATTAAGACTATGAGCCCTACGTGGGACAGGGACTGTGACCGGCATGATTGACTTGTATAATACTGTATTTGTTAAATATTTACTATGTGAGAAGCAGCGTGGCTCAGTGGAAAGAGCACGGGCTTTGGAGTCAGAGCTCATGGGCTCAAATCCCCGCTCTGCCAATTGTCAGCTGTGTGACTTTGGGCAAGTCACTTAACTTCTCTGGACCTCATCATCATCAATCGTATTTATTGAGCGCTTACTATGTGCAGAGACCTCAGTTACCTCATCTGTAAAATGGGGGTTAAGACTGTGAGCCCCACATGGAACAACCTGATCACCTTGTAACTTCCCCAGCACTTAGAACAGTGGTTTGTACATAGCAAGCACTTAATAAATGCCATCATTATTATTATTATTATTATTATCATTATTATGTGCCAGGTACTGTACTAAGCACTAAAATGGATACGAGCAAATAGGGTTGGACACAGTCACTGTCCCACATGGGGCTCACAGTTTCAATCCCCATTTAAGTGCTTACTATGTGTCGGGCACTGTACTAAGTGCTGGGGTAGATACAAGTTAATCAGGTTTGACACAGTCCATGCCCCACACGCGCCTCACAGTCTTAATCCCCATTTTACAGAAAATGGAACTGAGGCCCAGAGAAGTAAAGGGGATTGCCCAAGGCCACACAGCAGACAAGATCCAGGATTAAAACCCAAGTCCTTCCGACTCTTAGGCCCGTGCTCTAGCTAGTAGGACACTCTGCTTCTCCACACTGCATGCTACACTGAGCCATGCTACTTCTTCTGGCCTGTATGCTAAAAAGAAAATAAAAAATTGTTGTGGGAATCTGGACCTTTTATCCCACTGGTTCTCTAAACACCTTACAGTTTTTGGTTTATTTGAAAGTGTTTTGTTATTAATTTTGACATTCCATACAAGGTGCTGGTTTTCTCTTTTCTCCTCTCCTGCCAAGCTTTATGGATGTTCCCCATCGTCCTCAGGTGAGATCTCCATTTGTGAAAGGGTGGCCTCTACCCCCTGATGACCTCTTTTACCTTCCCAGTTAGCCCTTCAACGTTTCAAGGATCAGAGGATTGGCATGGCCAGTAGAAAGAGTGGAAATCTGGGTTTCAGAAGATCTAAGATTTTGTCTTACTTCTGCCACTTTGGCTGCTGTGTGACCTTGGACAAGTCACTTATCCCATCTAGTTCACTGGCTTCTGACAACCCATCTAACATTTTTCCTGATCTACTTCCACCGTGCCAGGCTATGTCAATCCAACAGTTACTCTTAGCTTGCACACACGCACAAACACACAAACTCAAACACCAATTTACATACTTTACTGACTTATTAACAATTCCTCACCCCACCTTCAAAGCCTTATTGAAGGCCCATCTCCTCCAAGAAGCCTTCCCTGACTAAGCCCTCCTTTCCTCTTCTCCTGCTCCCTTCAATGTCACCCTGACTTGCTCCCTTTATTCATCCCGCCTCCCAGCCCCTCACCACTTATGTACATATCTGTCATTTCTTTATTTCTATTAAAGTCTGTCTCCCCCTCCACACCAAACCTCATTGTGGGAGGGGAATGTGTCTGTTATATTGTACTCTCCCAAGTGCTTAGTACAGTGCTCTGCACACAGTAAATGCTCAATAAATACAACTGACTATATTTTCTGTTATTCATCTCCTCATCATTCTTTACTTTTTCTATTACCAGTTGTAGCATTGTTCTTCCTCCTGTTTCCACAACTGGGCAGTCACGTTTCTACATATATTGATAATAATAATGATGGTATTTATTAAGTACTTACTTTGTGCCCAGATTATAAACTCCCTGCAAGATTGTGTCTTTTACAGTGTATGGTAAGCGCTCAGTAAATACCACTGATTGATGTGTGTTAAGTGCTTACTATATGACTAGAGAAGCAGCGTGGCTCAGTGGAAAGAACTTGGGTTTTGGAGTCAGAGGTCATGGGTTCAAATCCCGGCTCCACCACTTGTCAGCTGTGTGACTTTGGGCAAGTCACTTAACTTCTCTGGGCCTCAGTTCCCTTATCTGGAAAATGGGGATTAAAACTGTGAGCCCCACGTGGGACAACTTGATTACCTTGTATCTACCCCAGTGCTTAGAACAGTGTTTTGCACATAGTAAGTGCTTAATAAATGCCATTATTATTATTATTATTATTATTATTATTATTATTATTATTATATGCCAGGCACTGTCCTAAGCACTGGGGTAGAGAAGCAGCATAGCATAGAGGATAGAGCGCAGGCCTTGGGGACAGTAGGACCTGGCTTCTAATCCCAGCTCTGCCACTTTCATTCATTAAATCAATTGTATTTATTGAGCGCTTACTGTGTGCAGAACACTGTACTAAGCGCTTGGGAAGTGCAAGTTGGCAACATATAGAGACGGTCCCTACCCAACAGCAGGCTCACAGTCTAGAAAAGCGGGCTCACAGTCTAGAAAAGCAGGCTCACTTATCTGCTGTGTGACCTTGAACAAACCCCTTCACGTCTCTGGGCCTCAGTTCCATCATCTGTAAAATGGGGACTGAGACTGTGAGCCCCTTGTGGGACATGGGCTGTGTCAAAGCTTGTATCTACCCCAGCACTTAAGACAGTGCCTGGCTCATAGTAAGCGCTTAACAAATACCATTTAAAAAAGCACCTCATATTAGAAGAGGGAATTTGTTATAATGTGCTCTTTCAGACATAAGAAATACCATTAGGAAAAAAAGAAATGGATTAAATTATGACAACCCCACAGTACATATTAGTCCAATTTCATAGACCAAAAGGAAATAAATCAAGCCCAGAGTTATCTCTCTTAGAGTTCTGAAGGAAATGGGAGAGGAAGTTGCAGAATTCTTAGCAGGAATATAATAATAATTGTGGTATTTGTTAAGCACCTTCTATGATGATGATGGTATTTGTTAAGCGCTTACTATGTGCCAAGGACTGTTCTAAGCGCTGGGGTAGATACAAGGTAATTAGGTTGTCCCATGTGAGACTTACAGTCTTAATCCCCATTTTACAGATGAGATAACTGAGGCACAGAAAAGTTAAGTGACTTGCCTGAAGTCACACAGCTGATAAGCGACGGAGCTGAGATTAGAACCCACAACCTCTGACTCCCAAGCCTGGGCTCTTTCCACTAAGATGGTAGGGACTGTCTCTTTATGTTGCCAACTTGTACTTCCCAAGCGCTTAGTACAGTGCTCTGCACACAGTAAGCGATCAATAAATATGATTGATAATATGCTGTTTACTATGTGCCAAGCACCGTATTCAGTGCAGGGGTAGATACAAGATAATTAGGTTGGACAAAGTCCCTGTCCCGCATAGGGCTCACAGTCTTAAAACCCATTTTACAGGTGAGGGAACTGAGGCCCAGAGAAGTGAAGTGACTTGCCCAAAGTCACTCAGCAGATAAGTGGCGGAGCTGGGATTAGAACCCTGGTCCTCCCGACTCCCAAGCCGGTGTACATCCACTAGGCCACGCGGCTTATCATCAATCGTATTTATTGAGTGCTTACCATGTGCAGAGCACTGTACTAAGCGCTTGGGAAGTACAAATTGGCAACATATAGAGACAGTCCCTACCCATCAGTGGGCTCACAGTCTAAAAGCTTATCGTTACAAACGGCCACCGTACCTTAAGACGCGTGAATTGCCAATGCAATAAAAAGAGTTCCAGAAGTGATACTGTGCATTTCAGAGCAGTGAGTCTCATTTCGATTCCCGGCAAATCAGTAAAATTTATAATTGAACGGAGGATCGGTGAGACTTAGAAGGACGGAATCTGTCGGGGTTTAGATAATGCGGTTTATGTAAGGGGAAATTGTGCTTCATTAATCTGCTGGAGTTCTTTGAAGGGGTCAACGAGTGTGTGGTTAGTGAGGAACCAGTACATTTTCTTAAGGCTCTTAACAAGGTTCACACCAAAGACTCTTCAAAACCTGAGTAATCATGAGATTAGAGACCCTGTTCTGTTGTGGATAGAAAACTAGGTTAAAAAAGAGTAGCATGGGAAGCGTAAGGACAAGAGATTGCTTTTTAGGATAATAATAATAATGATGATGGCATTTGTTAAGCGCTTACTATGTGCAAAGCACTGTTAATAATAATAATAATGATGATGACATTTGTTAAGCGCTTACTATGTGCAAAGCACTGTTAATAATAATAATAATGATGATGGCATTTGTTAAGCGCTTACTATGTGCAAAGCACTGTTAATAATAATAATAATAATGATGGCATTTATTAAGCGCTTACTATGTGCAAAGCAGTTCTAAGTGCTGGGGAGGTTACAAGGTGATCAGGCTGTCCCACGGGGGGCTGACAGTCTTAATCTCCATTTTACAGATGAGGTAACTGAGGCACAGAGAAGTTAAGTGACTGGCCCAAAGTCACACAGCCGACAAGTGGCGGAGCCGGGATTTGAACCCATGACCTCTGACTCCAAAGCCCATGCTCTTTCCACTGAGCCACGCTGCTTCTAAGCACTGGGGAGGATACAAGGCGATCACGTTATCCCACGTGGGGCTCACAGTCTTAATCCTCATTTTACAGATGAGGTAACTGAGGCACAGAGAAGTTAAGTGACTTGCCCAAAGTCACACAGCTGACAATTGGCGGAGGTGGGATAAAGAAGTGTATGTAGTGGAGCCCCCGAGGATCAGTGCTAGGACTAGTTTCATTGAAGATCTTTATAAATGATCTGCTACCACAGGAAGTTACTCAAACCAAAAAGAGCAGCAAACACAAGAAGAGGCTGGATCAGTTCACAAGGATTCATAATAGGTTACTCTAGTCATTCATTCATTCAATCATATTTATTGAGCGCTTACTGTGTGCAGAGCACTGTACTAAGCACTTGGGAAGTACAAGTTGGCAACATATAGAGATGGTCCCTACCCAACAGAGGGCTCACAGTCTAGAAGGAAAACTTAGGGAAGCAGCATGGCCTAGAGAAAAGACCACAGGTCTGAGAGTCAGAAGATCTGGGTTCTAATCCTGGGTCTGACACTTTTCTGCTCTGTGAACTTGGGTAAGTCACTTCACTTCTCTAGGCCTCAGTTACCTCATCTGGAAAATGGGGATTAAGAGTTTGAGTCCCTTGGGGGAACAGGACTTTGTCCAATCTGATTAACTTGCATTTGACCCAGAGCTTAGAACAATGCCTGGTACATAGTAAGCGCTTAACAAGTACCATAAGTATTACTATTACTTTTATTATTGTAAAATGGGGTTTCAATACCTGTTCTCCCTCCTACAAAGACTGTGAGCCCCATGTGGGACAGGGACTGTGTCGGACCCAATTAACTTATATCAGCCTGGCTTAGTGGAAAGAGCACAGGCTAAGTCAGAAGTCGTGGGTTCTAATCCTGGCTCTGCCACTTGTCACCTGTGTGACTTTGGGGATGTCACTTAACTTCTCTGTGCCTCAGTTACCTCATTTGTAAAATGGGGATGAAGACTGTGAGCCCCACATAGGACAACCTGATGACCTTGTATCTACCCCAGCAAATAGAACAGTACATATGTATATCATCATCATCAAATGTATTTATTGAGCGCTTACTGTGTGCAGAGCACTGTACTAAGCGCTTGGGAAGTACAAGTTGGCAACATATAGAGACAGTCCCTACCCAACAGCGGGCTCACAGTCTGTTTGTACGTATTTATTACTCTATTTATTTTACTTGTACATATTTATTCTATTTATTTTATTTGTTAATATGTTTTGTTTTGTTGTCTTGTCTCCCCCTTCTAGACTGTGAGCCCGCTGTTGGGTAGGGACCGTCTCTATATGTTGCCAACTTGTACTTCCCAAGCGCTTAGTCCAGTGCTCTGCACACAGTAAGCACTCAATAAATACAATTGAATGAATGAATGAATATATGTATATATGTTTGTACATATTTATTACTCTTACTTGTACATATTTATTCTATTTATTTTATTTTGTTAATATGTTTTGTTTTGTTGTCTTGTCTCCCCCTTCTAGACTGGGAGCCCGCTGTTGGGTAGGGACCGTCTCTAGATGTTGCCAACTTGTACTTCCCAAGCACTTAGTACAGTGCTCTGCACAAAGTAAGCACTAAATAAATACTATTGAATGAATGAATGAATGTCACATAGGCAGTGCTTAACAAATGCCATTATTATTATTATTATTATTATTATTATTACCCTAGCACTTAGAACAGTACGTGAAACATAGCAAGCACTTAAATGTTATTCTTATTGTTATGCTAGAGGATACAGTGTAACAATAAGGGTATTGGGTTAATATTGAAGGGGACAACCCTCACTGTTTTCCAAAAACCCTGTTGCCACTGTCCAAAAAGGGATACAGAGTTAAATAATAATGTTAATGAGAAGCAGTGTGGCCTAGTGGATATAGCCTGGGAGCCAGAGGGCCTGTGTTCTAATTCTGGCTCTGCTACTTGTCTGCTGTGTGATCCCCCCATTTTAGACTGTGAGCCCACTGTTGGGTAGGGACTGTCTCTATATGTTGCCAATTTGTACTTCCCAAGCGCTTAGTACAGTGCTCTGCACATAGTAAGCGCTCAATAAATACGATTGATGATGATGATGATGATCATAGGCAAGTCACTTCACTTCTCAGTTCCCTCAACTGCAAAATGGGGATTAAGACTGGGAGCCCCATGTGGGACAGGAACAGCGTCCAACCCAGTTATAATTGTCTGCTAATTCTATTATATTGTGAACTCCCAAGCGCTTACTACAGTGCTCTACTCAGAGTGCATGCTCAATTAAGACCACTGACTGATTGATCTACCCAGTGCTTAATACAGTACTTGATATTTGTTAAGCATTTACTATGTGCCAAGCACTGTACTAAGCACTGGGATAGATACAAGGTCATCCTGTGGGGCTCACAGTCTAGGAAGGAGGGAGCAAGATTTAATCCCCATTTTTTCAGATGAGGTAATGGAGACACAGAGAAGTTAAGTGACTTGCCCAAGGTCACGCAGCACACAAGTGGCTCTTTCCACCAGGCCACACTGCTTCTCGTGAAGTTGGTTGTACGCATTTATGCATTTCCAATCCACTGTAGCACTTCTGTTTATGGCTCTATTATTTAAGCACTTAATCACCCACTCGCCGATTACATTGCAAACTCCTTGAAGGCAAAGATTGGACTTTGACATCTATTTTACTCTCCCAAGTCCCATGTAAAGTGCTCTGAACAGAGAAGGCATTCAGTAGATATAATTCATTTATTGGTTGACATTCTACTGACAATGACATTGGCACTGATTGACAAGACATTCATATTAATGTCTGCCTCTCCCTCCAGACTGTAAGCTCGTTATGGGCAGGGAATGCATCTGCTAATTCTGCTGTATTGTACTCTCCCAAGCGCTTATAGTATACAATAAATGCCACTGATTGACTGACTGATAGATAATTGTTCTGGCCCAGCAAATGACATTTTTAAGGGTTGCTGTTCATAAGGGGCTTAGTACAGTGTTCTGTCCATAATAGGCGCATAATAAATGCTATTGATTGATTGACTGCTACAAATATATTCCGTTCCATTAGAGAAGCAGCGTGGCTCAGTGGAAAGAGCACGGGCTTTGGAGTCAGAGGTCATGGGTTCGAATCCCTGCTCCGCCACATGTCTGCTGTGTGACCTTGGGCAAGTCACTTAACTTCTCTGAGCCTCAGTTACCTCATCTGTAAAATGGGGATTAAGACTGTGAGCCCCACGTGGGACAACCTGATCACTTTGTATCCCCCCAAGCGCTTAGAACAGTGCTTTGCACATAGTAAGCGCTTAACAAATGCCAACATTATTATCATTATTATTCAAACAAAACTTTCAGTCTGGAAGTTCTTCTTAAATTAATATATAGAAAAGCAGTATAGCCTAGTGGGAAGAGCAAGGGCTTGGGCGTCAGAGAATTTGGGTTCTACTCCCAGCTCAACCAACTGTGTGCTGTGTGATCTTGGGCGAGTTACTTCACTTCTCCATGCCTTGGTTCCCTCATCTGCAAATGACGATTCAGTACATGTTTTCCCTCTCACTTGAACTGTGAGCCTTCCCACACTGGAGGCCTTCCCAGACTGAGCCCCTTCCTTCCTCTCCCCCTAGTCCCCCTCTCCATCCCCCCATCTTACCTCCTTCCCTTCCCCACAGCACCTGTATATATGTATATATGGTTGTACATATTTATTACTCTATTTATTTTTTTATTTATTTTACTTGTACATTTCTATCCTATTTATTTTATTTTGTTGGTATGTTTTGTTCTGTTCTCTGTCTCCCCCTTTTAGACTGTGAGCCCACTGTTGGGTAGGGACTGTCTCTACGTGTTGCCAATTTGTACTTCCCAAGCACTTAGTACAGTGCTCTGCACACAGTAAGCGCTCAATAAATACGATTGATTGATTGATTGATTGATTGAGCCCCATGTGGGATGTGATTATCTTGTCTCTAGCCCAGAGTTTCCCCTCTCAGGGTCTCCCCTGGAGAGTTTCCCGTCCTCTACCAGTCTTGACTAGGGGAGGGAGAATCAAAAAGAAGTATATCCATGCCATTCCTAGCTTGCGCAGTGGCTAGCGAGTGGAAGGCCATCTGCTACAAGTCGCAGCGGCATAATAGGAGAGCGTCAACTGCGGAGACTCAAGTTTATTGTGCGGAAGGTGGCAATGGTAAAACACTTCCATATTTTTACCAAGAAAACTCTGTGGATCCACTACCAGAAAGATTGCAGATGGAGGTGAGGCCTTCTGGGAGAGATGAGTCCATGGCGTTGCTATGGGTCAGAGACGACTCGACGGCATAAGACAACCCAGCACTTAGTACAATGCTCAGCACATAGTAAGCGCTTAAGAAATACCACAGTTATGATGATGCTGATTAGTAGTAATATTGTTACATACAGCTGATTTTTCCCCAGAAGCATAATAATAATAATAATGTTGGCATTTGTTAAGCGCTTACTATGTGCAAAGCACTGTTCTAAGCGCTGGGGAGGTTACAAGGTGATCAAGTTGCCCCGCTGGGGGCTCACAGTCTTAATCCCCATTTTACAGATGAGGTAACGGAGGCTCGGAGAAGTTAAGTGACTTGCCCAAGGTCACACAGCAGACATGTGGCGGAGCTGGGATTCGAACCCATGACCTCTGACTCCAAAGCCCGGGCTCTTTCCACTGAGCCACGCTGCTTAATGCAATGATAATGTGAAGTTTAGATCTATAAGAGAGATGAGTTGTTTGACACTGGATTGCAAACTCGCCACTGGTTTGTAAGCTTCTTGAGGGCAGGGATCATGTCTATAAACTCTACTGCATTTGTACTCTCTGAGCGCTTAGTACAGTGCTCTGCACACAGTCAGCATTCCATAAATGACCGATGGATACCCCTCAGCCAGAATCTAGCTACCTATATGTGTATATATATATATATATATAATCTATCTATATGTTGCCAACTTGTACTTCCCAAGCACTTAATACAGTGCTCTGCACACAGTAAGCGCTCAATAAATACGATTGAATGAATGAATGAAATCTACCAATCACAGGCGATCGCTCTGAACAAATATGCCTGCTCTCATAACAGTAGCGATACCAGGACTGACAGCTGAGTATATAAACCCACATTCCTTCAAGTTAGATTAAATCTTCATCAGTCAAGCAGCTGTAAAGATTTGGTCCACGTGGGCCATAACACGACCGGGAAAAGAGAAAGTTTATCCTCGAGATATGAGGTGTGCAAAAACTTTAGACGAAACTGTGGACCAAATGAAAAAGGTGTGAATTGTCAAATGATTTCCTTAAAGGAAGACCAAAAAAAAAAAGATTTACCTGTAGCTATACCGAATGGCTATAGTCAGTCCAAGCTGTAATGAGAGAGAGAGAGAGAGAAAGAGAGAGAGGTTAAATGCAGTCCAGCATAGTACAAATTGACAATAACTTAACTCGACATGGTAAACTAATCCACCTCCTCCACCTCAAAAGCTACTATAAATGGACCACCCCAATCCCTTTTTATAGTTTACACATTCAATGTTTGGCTTCTAGTATTAATTTAGAGAAGCAGCATGGCTTAGTGGAAAGAGCACAGGCCTAAGAGTCCGAAAAACCTGGGTTCTCATGCCGACTCCACCACGTATCTGCTTTTTGACCTTGGGCAAGTCACCTCGCTCCTCTGTGCCTCAGTTATCTCATCTATAAAATGGGGATTGTGACTGTGGATTCAATATGGGACAAGGAATGGGTCCAACCTGACTAGCTTGTATCTACCCCAGAACTTAGTACAGCGCCTGGCACGTAATAATAATAATGGCATTTATTAAGCGCTTACTATGTGCAAAGCACTGTTCTAAGCACTGGGGAGGTTACAAGGTGATCATGTTGTCCCACGGGGGGCTCACAGTCTTAATCCCCATTTTACAGATGAGGTAACTGAGGCACAGAGAAGCTAAGTGACTTGCCCAAAGTTACACAACAGACAATTGGCGGAGCCGGGATTTGAACCCATGACCTCTGACTCCAAAGTCCAGGCTCTTTCCACTGAGCCACGCTGCTTCGCTGCTTACGTAGTAAGCACTTAATAGATACCATAGCAAAACAAAAGAGCCCAAGGGGATTGAGTGGATAAAAATTAGAAAGGAGACTTTCCCCTTGTTCCTAATAAAACTGTCCCTTGGGCTTGTGGAAGAATTGGTCTCTGTGAAAGCAGGTGACGTGGGCTAGGTGTGATCTAATAATAATGTTGGCATTTGTTAAGCGCTTACTATGTGCCAAGCACTGTCCTAAGCGCTGGGGTAGATACAAGGTCATCAGATCTAGCCTCCCCTACAGAGAAGCAGCATGGACTAATGGATAGAGCACGGGCCTGGGAATCAGAAAGACCTGAGTTCTAATGCCAGCTCCTCCAGCTGTCTGCTCTGTGTCCTTGGACAAATCACTTCTTTGTGCCTCAGTTACCTCATCTGTAAAATAGAGATTAAGACTGCGAGCCCTATGTGGGACAGGAATTGTGTCCAACCCCATTATCTTTAATCTATCCCAGTGCTTAACAAACACCATAAAAAAAGAAATCTGCGATAATCAGAACCCACTTCACAACAACGAATGAATGTACTGTATTTTCTACATTTATAGCAATTGCCTCCTATCTCATTCAGCCAGGACAGCGATAACACTCTTTGGAATATCACCCAGTTCAAAGCTCTTGAAAAGAATTGGTGGGGGACGGGTTGCAAACGCTTCTTTAGTACCACTTGTATTTTTCAGTGCTGCATCCTGACCGAAAAGGAACTTTTTAACCAGAAGTAAGGGTAAGATGAAAAGGCCCAAGAATTTTCCCAACTACATTCTCCAGGACTCTCTTGTAGACCTTCTGAGAATATAAAATTCTATCATAGGTTTAATAACTGCGGTATTTTGTTAAGAGTTCAAAGGTTGCTAAGCACTGCAAAAGATATATAATCAGATCAGACTCAGTCTCTGTCCCCCATGGAGCTCCCAATCTGAGGGGGAGGGAGAACAGGCATTTAATTCCCATTTTACAAGGTGAGGAAACTCAGGCATGCAGACATTAAGTGACTTGCCCCAAGTCTCACAGCAGGCTAGTGGCCAAGCCACAGTTAGAACCCTAGTCTCCTGATTCTCAAGGGCATGTTCTATCCACTTGGCAATGCTGCTTTTTTTAAAAAAAGAAAAGGGTATTTGTTAAGCACTTCCTAGGTTTCAAGCACTGTGCTAAGCACTGGAGTAGATACAAGTCAATCAGGTGTGACACAGTCCCTGTCCCACATGAGGCTCACAGTCCAAGAAAGAGGGAGGACAGGTATTCATGCATTCAATCATATTTATTGAGCCCTTACTGTGTGCAAAGCACTGTACTAAGCGATTGGGAGAGTACAATACAGCAGTAACATTCCCTGCCCACAACGGGCTCACAGTCTAGAGGGGGAGACAGACATTAATAGAAATTAGTAAATACCATTGACTGATGGATGGGATTAGCTCAAGAAATGCATAGTTCCACCTCGCACAAAGAGCCTATGAAACGTACGTGTGATCAATATGCATACATAAATAAATAAATTACAGATATATGGTATACATATGTGCTTTGGGACTGGGAGGGAGGATGAGTGAAGGGAGTAAGTCAGGGCGACGCAGAAGGGAGTGGGAGAAGAGGGCTTAGTCAGGGAAGGCCTCTTGGAGGAGATGGGCTTCACTAAGGCTTTGAAGTGGGGGAGAGCAATTATCTCTCTGATATGAAGAGGGAGTGCGTTCCAGGCCGGAGGCAGGATGTGGGCTAGAGGTCAGCAGCAAGACAGGTGTATTCAATCCCCATTTTGCAGATGAGGCAACTGAGTTACAGAGAGGTGAAATGACTTGCCCAAGGTCACATAGCAGACAAGAGGCAGAGTCAGAATCAGAACCCACGTCCTCTTACTCCCAGGCCCATGCTCTTTCCACTAGGCCACAATGCTTCAACCTACAGATTACACTCCATATCTTGTCCTGGCACTGAAAAACTACAGCCCAGAAGATGTGTCTATCAACTCTGTTGTATTGTACTCTCCCAAGCGCTTAGTACAGTGTTCTGAACACAGTAAGCACTCAATAGTCATTCATTCACTCAATCATATTTATTGAGTGCTAACTGTGTGCAAAGCCCTAAACTAAGTGCTTGGGTGAGTCCAATATAACAATAAATGGATATATTCCCTGCCCACAAAGAGCTTACTGTCTAGAGGGGGAGACAGATGTTAATATAAATCTGACTTCTAGTTTCTGGACAGCTTCTAGACTGTGAGCCCACTGTTGAGTAGGGACCGTCTCTATATGTTGCCAACTTGTACTTCCCAAGCGCTTAGTACAGTGCTCTGCACCCAGTAAGCGCTCAATAAATACGATTGAATGAATGAATATAAAAAAATACCATTGATTGATGGAAGGGATTAGCTCAAGAAGTGCATATCTCCACCTTGCACAAAGAGCTTATAGGTGTGAAATGTGTAACATTAAACATCTACTTGCCTGCATCGAGTTAATAGCATTTATAAAACCAGACTGAGAGGACTGAATCTCTAGTTTCCTTGAGATTAAATCAAGCATAAGTAGGAAAGAGCCCAAAGATTTCAGAGGCTTAAACTAAAACAGCCAACGAGATGATTTGGAGAAGAAAATAAAACAGCAGTCCACTCAGAAGTCCAGTAAGATCTAAAGGTAAGCAGTTTTAGAGTTTCCACGTACGGTGACCCACAAATTTACATATCCTGGTGCTAGTTGGTAAGTTCTGGTTCACCGCTAGTTTCACTCCAAAGTCTTTTCAATGACTGTATATTTTGATAAACTTTGAGTACTGTCTAATTGGTGGTTCCTCCTCAGATGCAAAATTAACCTCTATTGGAAAATGAAAGAGGACAAAGGAAAAAAAAGTTTTCACTCTCTCGCACGTCGCCCTTGCCGTTGGATTTTACCATCTTACCTCCTTCCCTTCCCCACAGCACCTGTATATATGCATATATGTTTGTACATATTTATTACTCTATTTATTTATTTATTTTACTTGTACATATCTATTCTATTTTATTTTGTTAGTATGTTTGGTTTTGTTCTCTGTCTCCCCCTTTTAGACTGTGAGCCCACTGTTGGGTAGGGACTGTCTCTATATGTTGCCAATTTGTACTTCCCAAACACTTAGTACAGTGCTCTGCACACAGTAAGCGCTCAATAAATACGATTGATTGATTGATTGATTTGCTCCCTTTATCCCCCCATCCCTCAGCCCCACAGTACTTACTTCCCTATCCACCATTTATGCTTTCATAATCATCATCATCATCAATCGTATTTATTGAGCGCTTACTATGTGCAGAGCACTGTACTAAGCACTTGGGTAGTACAAATTGGCAACATATAGAGACAGTCCCTACCCAACAGTGGGCTCACAGTCTAAAAGGGGGAGACAGAGAACAAAACCAAACATACTAACAAAATAAAATAAAATAAATAGAATAAATAATAATGTCTGTCTTCCCCTCTAGACTGTAAGCTCCTTGTGAGGAGGGAATGTGTCTACCAACTCTGTTATATTGTCCTCTCCTAAGCACTTAGTACAGTGCTCTGCATGCAGGAAGCACTCTATAAATATGATTGATTGATTGTTGGGGTGACTTCCAAGGATTGTGGCCAAGAGCAGTGAGGAGTTTGAAGTCCCCTCAGGGACTGATTCAAGTCTTAAGTCGAGAAGTCTTAAGTCCTAAGTCAAGAAGCAGAGTGGAAGGAGCCCGGGCTTTGGAGCCACAGGTCACGGGTTCAAATCCCGGCTCCGCCAATTGTCAGCCGTGTGACTTTGGGTAAGTCACTTAACTTCTCTGTGCCTCAGTTACCTCATCTGTAAAATGGGGATGAAGACTGTGAACCCCTCTGTAGGACAACCTGATCACCTTGTAACCTCCCCAGTGCTTAGAAGAGTGCTTTGCACATGGTAAGCACTTAATAAATGCCATCATCATTATTATTAAGTTTTGATTCCTGGATTTCTTATTGCTCCCAATTTCTGGAATTTCTTGTCCAATTTTTTAGTGTTTCTCACAGATCTGTCATCCCCTGTATAGATTTTCAGCCCCTAATTCATTCATTCAATTGTATTTATTGAGAGCTTACTATGTGCACAGCACAGTACTAAGCTCTTGGGAGAGCACAATCCAAAAGAACTAGCAGACACATTCCCTGCCCACAACGGGCATACACTCTAGAGGGGGAGACAGACATGATTATAAGGAGTTGGCTTTGTTGTTTATCAGGTAATTACCCCATTCTTCTTCCCAGTGCTTGGAATACACTTAATAAATACAATAATAATAATAATGATAATAATGGTATTTGTTAAGCACTTGCTGTGTGCCAGGAACTGTACTAAGTGATTGTCTTTGCTGCCGAATTGTACTTTCCAAGCGCTTAGTACAGTGCTCTGCACATGGTAAGCGCTCAATAAAAACGATTGAATGAATGAATGAATGAATTTCAGGATGGATAGAAGCAAATCAGATTGGGCACAATCCCTTGTCCCACGTGGGACTCACAATCTCAATCTCCATTTTACAGATGAGGTAACTGAAGCATGAAGAAGTAGAGTGACTTGCCCAAGGTCACACAGCAGACAAGTGGAAGAGCAGGAATTAGAACCCATGACCTTCTGATTCCCAGGCCCGTACTCTATCCATTAATGCAATGATTGAAGATACAATAATAAAGAAATCCACAAAAAATGCAAATTGATACTTAATAAATAAAGTAAATAATAAAAATAGTAATGAGATAGTAATAACAAACGAGATAGCTTCTGGGCAAGGTCAATGTTGATTAAAGCAACCCAGCTGAGCCAGATCATCATCCAGTGCTTAGAACAGTGCTTTGCACATAGTAAGCGCTTAATAAATGCCATTCTTATTCTTATTATTATTATTATTATCTTGGCTTAGAGCTAAAGGCGGCAAGTTAGAAACCAGAGACAGAGTCACCAAAGTCCTCTGCAATTGTTTAAAAAGCCCACTCCTTTCATGTGGCTATTTTTATACCTTCCACATTTTTATGGCGTAGCCCAGTGACCCTTGTGGAAACAAGGTTTAAATCACACAAGGAGACTTTGTGATTCCCACAGGAAAATTGATCTTGGAGCCAAGAATGTCTCTGTGCATTAAAAATAGCTATTTGTAGTATTACTTATGTTTATTAAGTGCTTATAATGTGCAAAGCCTTACATGAAGCCCTGGGGTAAACTGGTTCGCATTTCACATGGCCCGGCTTTATAAGAGGCCAGTATGAAGTGCACCCCTGATATTTATATAGCTGGTATTTGGGTTTGAAGGGGAAGCTACTGTTGGTGAGATTTTTATCAGTTTGTGGGACTACGGACAACGAGAAGCTTGTATTTCTGATGATAATAATAATAATAATTATGGTATTTGTTAAGCACTTATTATGGGTCGGGTACTGTACTAAGAGCTGGGGGGAAAACAAACAAATTGGGTTGGACACAGTCCCTGTCCGACGTAGGGCTCACAGTCTCAAACCCGCTTTCTGGATGAGGTAACTGAGGCCCGGAGAAGTGAAGTGATTTGCACAGCAGACAAGTGGTGGAGCCGGGATTAGAACCCATGACCTTCTTACTCCCAGGCCCAGGCTCTATAAGAGCTCGGGCTTTGGAGTCAGAGCTCATGAGTTCAAACCCCGGCTCTTTCAACTGTCAGCTGTGTGACTTTGGGCAAGTCACTTCACTTCTCTGTGCCTCAGTTCCCTCATCTGTAAAATGGGGATTAAGACTGTGAGCCCCCCGTGGGACAACCTGATCACCTTGTATCCTCCCCAGCGCTTAGAACAGTGCTTTGCACATAGTAAGTGCTTAATAAATGCCATCATTATTATTATGATATTATTATTACACCATGCTGCTTCTCATAATAATGATAGTATTTGTTAAGCGCTTAACTATGTGCCAGGCACTGTACTAAGCGCTGGGGTGGATACAAGCAAATCGGGTTGGACACAGTCCCTGTCCCATGTGGGGCTCACAGTCTCAATCCTTATTTTACAGACGACGTAACTGAGGCCCAGAGAAGTGAAGTGACTTGCCCATGGTCACACAGCAGACAAGTGGCTAAGCTGGGATTAGAACCCATGACATTCTAATACCTTCCGCATCATGGGCATATAATATAATAATAATAACCTCATTTATTATTATTATATTATTATTACACCATGCTGTGTCTCATAATAATGATGGTATTTGTTAAGCGCTTAACTATGTGCCAGGCACTGTACTAAGCGCTGGGGTGGATACAAGCAAATCGGGTTACACATAATAAACTTATTATGTGTAATAATGCTTACTATGTACATAATAATAAACTTATTGTGTATAAGTTTGCTCTGAGCAGGGAATGTGTCTGCTATAGTGTTGTGCTCTCCAAAGCACTTAGCACAGTGCTCTGCACACAATAGACGCGTGGCTCAGTGGAAAGAGCCCGGGCTTTGGAGTCAGAGGTCATGGGTTCGAATCCCGACTCCACCACATGACTGCTGTGTGACCTTGGGCAAGTCACTTCACTTCTTTGAGCCTCAGTTACCTCATCTGTAAAATGGGGATTAAGATTGTGAGCCCCACGCGGGGCAACTTGATCACCTTGTATCCCCCCAGAGCTTAGAACAGTGCTCTGCACATAGTAAGCGCTTAGCAAATTCCATTATTATTATTATTATTATTATTATTATTATTATTATTAAATATGGCTGATCGATTAGGTGTAATAAGTGCTTTGTGACTGAGAGGACGGGGGGAATAAAGGGTGCAGATCCAAGTGTAAGGGTGATGCAGAAGGGAGTGGGAGAAGAGGAAATGAGGGTTTAGTCAGGGAAGGCCTCTTGGAGGAGGTGTGCCTTCGGTAAGGTTTTGAAGGTGGGGAGAATGATGTCTGTCTCTGCCCCCCCAAGTATATCCAGAGGCTACGCAGACTTCCTGGAGACCCCGTGGCTGCTTCATAGCAAAAGCACTCTGCTGGCATAATTAGCACAGATCAATCAATGGTATTTATTGAACGCTTACTATGTACAGAGCACTGTTCCAAGCACTTGGGCACCCTGGAGGGTCAGATGAGGGAACTGAGGCATGGAGAAGTGAAGTGACTTGTCCAAGGTCACACAGCTGATAAGTGGCCGAGCCGGGATTCATTCATTCAATCGTATTTATTGAGCGCTTACTGTGTGCAGAGCACTGTACTAAGCGCACGGGAAGTCCAAGTTGGCAACATAGAGGGGCGGTCCCTACCCAGCAGCGGGCTCACAGTCTAGAAGGGGGAGACAGGCAACAAAACAAGACATATTAACCAAATAAAATAGAATAAATATGTACAAGTAAATAGAGTAGTAAACATGTACAAACATATATACAGGTGCTGTGGGAGGTCATTCATTCAATTGCATTTATTGAGCGAATGGGATTGGAACCCACGACCTCTGCCTCCCAAGCCCGGGCTCTTTCCACTGAGCCACGCTGCTTCTAGACTGTGAGTCCGTTGTTGGTTGGGAATTGTTCCTATCTGTTGCCAAATTGTACTTTCCAAGCACTTAGTACAGTGCTCTGCACACAGAAAGCACTCAATAAATATGATTAAATGAATGAATGAGGTGCTTAGTACAGTGCTCTGCACACAGTAAGCGCTCAATAAATACAATTGAATGAATGCATCTATAGTTCTATTTATTTATATCGATGCTTTTTTATAACATTTATTAAGCACTTACTATGTGCAAAGCACTGTTCTAAGCATTGGGGAGGATACAAGGTGAACAGATCGTCCCACTCACAGTCTTAATCCCCATTTTATAGATGAGATAACAGGCCCAGAGAAGTGAAGTGACTTGCCCAAAGTCACACAGCTGACAAGTGGCGGAGCTGGGATTTGAACCCACGACCTCTGACTCCAAAGCCCGGGCTCTTTCCACTGAACCACGCTACTTCTACTGATGCCTGTCTACTTATTTTGATGTCTGTCTCCCCGCTTCTAGCCTGTCAGTCCGTTGTTGGGCAGGGATTGCCGCTGTCTGTTGCCGAATTGGACTTTCCAAGCGCTTAGTACAGTGCTCTGCACACAGTAAGCGTTCAATAAATACGATTGAATGAGTGAATGAATACAATGCAATAGAATCAACACATTCCCTGCCCATAATGAGCTTAAACAGGTACAGAGAAGCAGCATGGTGTAGTGGAGTCAACCCAGGCCTGTGAGACAGAAGGCTATGATTCTAATCCAGGCTCTTCCACCTGTCTGCTGAGTGACCTTGGGCAAGTCACTTCACTTCTCTACGCCTCAGTTACCTCATCTGTAAAATGGGAATTTAGACTGTGAGTCCCACGTCAGATAGGGACTACGTCCAACCTGTTAACCTTGTACCTACCCCAGTGCTTGGCACATAGCACATAACAAACACCATTATTATTATTATTACAGATGTCCCCGCAATGTCGAAAAACAGTGAAGAGAAAGGACCTGACTTATATCAACTCCAAAAACCTACAAGCCAATCATGGTGGGAGATAGAGAAGCAGTGTGACTTAGTGGAAAGAGCACGGGCTTGGGAGTCGGAGGTCGTGGGTTCTAATCCCACCTCTGCCACTTGTCTGCTGGGTGCTCTTGGGCAAGCCGCTTAACTTCTCTGGTCCTCAGTTACCTCATCTGTAAAATGGGATTATGACTGTGAGCCCCACGTGTGACCACCTGATTACCTTGTATCTACCCCGGTGCTTAGAATAGCGCTTAGCACACAGTAAGCACTTAACAAATACCAGTAGTATTATTATTATTATTTCAACATGCCCGTGAGTAAGGATGGTGAAAGCAGGAAAAAGTTCATTGGACCAGAAAGCTAAATAGCAATGGCCAACTTGAGCTCAGTAATTGTGCAGTATTCCTCTCCTTAAAAAAAAAGAAGAAAATCTTGATCTTCCCAGGTCTAAACAGTAGCATCTCAGGGATTATATAAACGTCCATCAGAGGAACCAAAAAGACATCTGGATCACCACAGCTGCAGTAGACGCAGGGGTCTGGACTAAAAGGCTCAGAACTTGAGCTAGTAAAATACAAACAAAGCATCAAAAACACAACGCCATCACGCTCCTGAAAGATGAAGAAATTTCCCAGATACTCCATGACATCACCCGGGAAATGCTATCAAACAAGGAACCCCGGCTCCATGTGTTCAGTCAATGTCAAAGACCAAAATCACATGACCAGTCAGTCAGTTTGTCATTCAGTCGTATTTACTGAGCACTTACTGTGTATACGTATATATGTTTGTACATATTTATTACTCTATTTATTTATTTATTTATTTTACTTGTACATATCTATTCTATTTATTTTATTTTGTTAGTATGTTTGGTTTTGTTCTCTGTCTCCCCCTTTTAGACTGTGAGCCCACTGTTGGGTAGGGACCGTCTCTATATGTTGCCAACTTGTACTTCCCAAGCGCTTAGTACAGTGCTCTGCACACAGTAAGCGCTCAATAAATACGATTGATGATGATGATGATGCAGAGCACTGTACTAGAGAAGCAGTGCGGCTCAGTGGAAAGAGCCCGGGCTTTGGAGTCAGAGGTCATGGGTTCAAATATCGGCTCCACCAACTGTCAGCTGTGTGACTTTGGGCAAGTCACTTAACTTCTCTGTGCCTCAGTTACCTCATCTGTAAAATGGGGATTAAAACTGTGAGCCCCCCCACCCCGGGGCAACCTGATCACCTTGTAACCTCCCCAGCGCTTAGAACAGTGCTTTGCACATAGTAAGCGCTTAACAAATACCAACATTATTTATTTACTATTATTACTAAGTGCTTGGGAGAGTACAATACAACAATAAACAGACGCATTGCCTCCCCACAACGATCTTACCGTCTAGAGGGGGAGATAGACATTAATGGAAATAAATAAAAAGCCAGATATGTATATATCATCTGTGGAGCCGGGGGGAAGTGATGAATAAAGGGAGCAAGTCAGGGCGATGCAGAAGGGAGTGGGAGAAAAGGAAAGGAGGGCTCAGTCAGGGAAGGCCTCTTGGAGGAGATATGCCTTTGATAAGGTTTTGAATTGGGGGAGAGTAATCATCTGTCGGATATGAGGAGGGAGGGCATTCCAGGTCAGAGGCAGGACTTGGGCGAGAGGTTGGCGGCGAGATAGATGAGATCAAAGTATGGTGAGAAAGTTGGCATTAGAGAAGCAAAGCGTTTGGGCTGAGTTCGTTCCTTCACTCAATCGTATTTATTGAGTGCTTATTGTGCGCAGAGCGCTGTACTAAGCTCTGGGCTGTAGTAGGAGAGTAGCGAGGTGAGGTGGGAATGGAGCCTTCCCAGAAAAACTGCCTAAAACCTGCCAACTAGACCAGGGGAGTGGCGAGAAGACCCCAACAGGATGAGTTGGAAGAAAACGAGACAGATTCCGAAATGACTTGAAACAAAGCAGGAAATCATCAACGACACCCTGTAGCTCTTCACAGTTATAATAACAAAAACGGAGCTTACACAAACTGTGACGAGACATACGTATCAAGTTATGAAACAAGGACAGAGAGTGGTGGGCTACTAAAACTGAAGAATCAAGGACATGCTGACCCCCAATCATATCTGTAATTTAATTACCTAGCTGTAATTTATCTCTCCTATGAATCGGCACCTTGTCGCGGCCGCAGAGTTTGTGTCCACTGATGATGCTTAGAGCTGTGAATGGAAAGGGCTTTTCAGAATGGAAAGGTCTAACCCAAAGTAGCAAAGTCAATTTACCTGTTTTGAGCAGCAGAGGCATGGGATCAAGTGAACAAAACGTCAAAGACAACAGTGGAGACTCGAGTTTTTACTGCGCGGAAGAAGGCCATGGTAAACCACTTCCGTATCTTTACCAAGAAAACCCTATGGATACCCATACCGGAACGACTTTATTTCAGAAGAAGGGACATTTTGAAGAGGGTGTGTCCACAGACTTGCTCTGGGTCAGAAACTGCATTTGAAGAAATGTATTTCTATATCTGTAATTTATTTATGTATTTGTTTATGTTTTTATATTAAGGTTTGTCTCTCCCTCCAGACTGCAAGCTCGTTGTGGGCAGGGAATGTGTCTGTTTATTGCCGTATTGTACTCTCCCAAGTGCTTAGACGGTGCCCTGAGTGCGGTAAGTGCACAATAAATACAAGTGAATGAATGAATGAACCCATGAATTTTTCATTCGTCCCTAGCCAAAAAAAAACCACAACAAAAAAATCCCTGCACTGAATCACCCTCATCACACAGGCAGATGGTCAATCTTTCATGGATGACAGGAACATGGTAATGAACTTCTAAATGTGCCTCTCACCAAGAAGGGCAGAGCTCTTCAACGCAAACTATTTAGCTTCAAGTTTTGAGGAAGGAACTTATGAACATGGAAAATGACCCAGATGGTTTTACTAAAACAATCAACCAATCCATGGTATTTATTGAGCATTTACTGCGGGCCAAACGCTCTACTAAGCACTTGGGAGGGTACAACACCACAATATAACAGACGCACTCCCGACCCACAATGACACTGTATTACACACGTCTCACCACGTCGAACAGAAATTCCCAACCACTTACTTTAAGCTGCTCGCTCTCCCTGCTACCTAGTAATCAATCAATCAATCAATGGTATTTGTTGAGCACCTACTGTGTGCCCAGCACTGTACTAAGCACTTGGGAGAGTACACTATAGCCGAGTTGGTAGACTCAGCAGCATGGCTCAGAGGAACGAGCCCAGGCTTGGGGGTCAGAGGTCATGGGTTCTAATCCCGGCTCCGCCACTTGTCAGCAGTGTGACTTTGGGCAAGTCACTTCACTTCTCTGTGCCTCAGTTCCCTCATCTGGAAAATGGGGATGAAGACTGTGAGCCCGATGTGAGACAACCTGATTACCTTGCATCCCCCCCAGCACTTAGAACAGTGCTTGGCACATAGTAAGCGCTTAAAAAATGCCATCATTATTATTCCCTGCCCACATGCGAACTTACAGTCAAGCAGTGGAGACAGATACTAATATAAATAAAGAAATTACAGCTATACACAAAAATGCTGTGGGGCTGAGAGTGGGGTGACTGATAAAGAGAAGCAGTGTGGCTCAGTGGAAAGAGCATGGGCTTTGGAATCAGAGGTCAGGGGTTCAAATCCCGGTTCTGCCAATTGCCAGCTGTGTGACTTTGGGCAAGTCATTTAACTTCTCTGTGTCTCAGTAACTTCATCTGTAAAATGGGGATTAAGACTGTGAGCCCCCCATGGGACAACCTGATCACCTTGTAACCTCCCCAGTGCTTAGAACAGTGCTTTGCACATAGTAAGCACTTAATAAATGCTATTATTATTATTATTATTAAGGGGGCTCTTTCCCACTACACCCCAGATTTCGTGCTTTGCTCCCCTCAAGCCAAACTACCACTCTATGCCTCAATCTCGCCTCTTTCGTCTCTACCTGGAATTCCCTCCTCCTTGACATCTGGCAGGGCACTGCTCTTCAGTAATTAATAATAATAATGGCATTTATTAAGCACTTACTATGTGCAAAGCACTGTTCTAAGCGTTGAGGGGGGACAAGGTCATCAGGTTGTCCCACGGGGGGCTCACAGAATTCATCCCCATTTTACAGATGAGGGAACTGAGGCCCGGAGAAGTGAAGTGACTTGCCCAAAGTCCCACAGCTGACAATTGGTGGAGCTGGGATTTGAACCCATGACTTCTGACTCCAAAGCCCGGGCTCTTTCCACTGAGCCATGCTGCTCCTCCAGCAGTAATTCCCATATATGTAATTCATTTATTTATTTATAAATTCATTTATTTATTTAAATGTATTCATTTATTTATTTACCTTAATGTCTGTCTCCCCCTCTAGACCATAAGCTCGTTGTGGGCAGGAAATGTGTCTATTGCTGTATTGTATTCTCCCAAGCAATTAGTACAGTGCTCTGCACACAGTAAGCCCTCAATAATTCAATGTGAGCCCCATGTGGGACAACCTGATTACCTTATATCCCCCCCAGCACTTAGAGCAGTGCTTGGCACATAGTAAGCGCTTAACAAATGCCATCATTATTATTCCCTGCCCATGAGCGAGCTTACAGTCAAGCAGTGGAGACAGATACTAATATAAATAAAGAAATTACAGCTATATACAAAAATGTTGTGGGGCTGAGAGTGGGGTGACTGATTAAGAGAAGCAGCGTGGCTGCTGGAATGGACTGAATGAATGAATGGATTCAGTTCTAGGTCCCCTTCTGTTCTCCTTGGAGAACTCATTCGCTCCCATGGCTTCAACTACTATCTCTACGTGGATGATACCCAAATCTCCATCTCCAGCCCTGATCTCTCTTCCTCTCTGCAGTCTAGCATCTCCTCCTGCCTGCGAGACATCTCCAGTCGGATTCATTCATTCAACCGTATTTACTGAGCGCTTGGGAAGTCCAAGTCGGCAGCATACAGAGGCGGTCCCTACCCAACAACGGGCTCATGGTCTAGAAGGTGGGGGACAGCCTAGAAGGGGGAGGTGTCCTCCCCTCACCTCAAGCTGAAACAGAGCTTCTTATCTTCCCACCCAAACCCTGTCCTCCCCCGTGTCTTTCCCATCACTGTAGACGGCACCACCATTCTTCCTGCCTCACAAGCCTGAAACCTTGGCGTTATCCTTGATTCCTCTCTCTCATTCAACCCACATATTCAATCCATCACTAAATCCTGTCGGTTCCACCTTCACGACATCGCCAAAATCTGCCCTTTCCTCTCCATCCAAACTGCTACCATGTTAATACAAGCGCTTATCCTATGCCGCCTTGATTACCGCATCAGCCTCCCTGCCGACCTCCTGTCTCTCCCCACTCTAGTCCATGCTTCACTCTGCTGCCCGGATCTTTTTTCTACAAAAACATTCAGGCCATGTTTCCCCACATAGTTATTGCCCATTCACCTCCACATCAAACTCCTTCCCTGACTGAGCCCTCATTTCTTTTTTTCCCACTCCCTTCTGCATCACCGTGACTTGCTCCCTTTATTCACTCTCCCACCAGCTCCACAGCAGTTATGTCCCTATCTGCAATTTATTTATATTAATGCCTGCCTCCCCCTCTAATCAGTAAGCTCACTGCGGGCAGGGAATATATGTTATATTGTTGTATTATACTCTCCCGAGTGCTTAGTACAAGGCAGAGGCACTCAGTAAGTGCTCAATAAATACTATTGATTCATTTTCATCCTGGCTCCACCGCTTGTCTGCTGTGTGACCTAGGGCCCGTCGCTTAATTCCTCTGTGCCTCAGTTTCCTCATTTGTAAAATGGGGATTGAGACTGTGAGCCCCATGTGGGACCTGGACTGCTTCCAACCCGATTAGTTCGTATCTATTCCAGTGCTTAGTACAGTGCCTGGCACACAGTAAGTGCTTAACAAATACCACAATTGCTATTTTTATTACACTAATAATATTAATAATAATAATAAATATAATTTTAAAAAAGAAAAAGAGGGGGGAAGACCTGCTTGTGCCACTGCCCCAGCAATAAGAACTTTTCACTACTTATTTCTGCTCTGCGTACTTCAGCGGCATCGAGTTGACTTACCCAGCTGTTTCATATCAAGACTGAAAGGTTTCGATATGACACAGAAGGCTTAGACAACAGGCAAACCTTTATGCATTAAAGTGTAATCGGAGAATAATTTGCCATAAAATATCCAGATGTGCACCGGCTGCAGTCAGAGTCTTCCTATAAATCACAACACCGACTTCACGGATCTTAAAGTAGAGATATATCAAATTAAAGGAAAGACGTTTACAGTATCTTAGAAGGCAGCAGGATACTTTCTCGACACATTACTACGCTGCTGTTCTGTTTATAGCTTGCCTCTGCACCTGATAAATGAATTTCCTCTCCTGACAGGTAGAGAGATTCATTCACCCAGTGGTATTTAATGAGCGTCTCTTGTGCGCTAAGCACTGTACTAAATGCTTGGGAGAGTACAGCACAATGGAGTTGGAAAAACCTCTCCCTGCCCACAGTGAGCTCACAATCTAGGGAGTGCACATACCTACAGTGGAGACATACAGCTCCGTTCAGACTGAGAACATTTACCTGTGCAAACATTTCTCTCCCATCAAGAAGGGGGAAGGTGAGAGAGAGGCTACTCTATCTTGAAATTGCCCCTTTACTCCCACGGAATTCTCGCTGCCACTAACGATCGATCAATCGTATTTATTGAGCACTTACTCTGTGCAGAGCACTGCACGCTTGGGAGAATACAATATAACAGACCCATTCCCGGCCCACAATAAGCCTACAGCATAATAAGGTCAAAGCCCATTGTAATCTTGGAAACCAGTCAAAGGACTGTGGCCTACTGCGAAGAGCACTTGGAAGCCATATGAAGCTGTTTTTCTCTTTTTTTTGTTCTTTTCTTTGGTATTTTTTAAGCGCTTACTACGTGCCAAGCGCTGGAGTAGATACAAGATAACCGGGTTGTATCCATAACCCACATGGGGCTCATAGGATGAGGTAAATGAGGCCCAGAGAAGTTTAGTGACTTGTCACACAGCAGACAAGTGGCAGAGCCGGGATTAGAACCCAGGGTCTTCTGCTCTCCAGGCCCATGCTCTAACCACTAGACCATGCTGCTTCCCAGTGTAGCCCAGTGGGAAGAGCAAAACCACGGGAGTCAAGAAACATGAGTTCTTATCCTGGTTCTGCCACTTCTTTGTGGTATTTGTTAAGTGTTTACGATGTACCAGGCACTGTACTAAGCACTAAAATAGATACAAGCTATTGATAATAATAATAATGGCATTTGATGAGCACTATGTGCCAAGCACTGTTCCAAGCACTAGGGTAGATACAAAGTAATCAGGTTGTCCCATGTGGGGCTCACAGTCTAAATCCCCATTTTTACAGTTGAGGTAACGAGACACAGAGAAGTTCAGTGACTGGACACAGTCCCTGTCCTGAAAAGGGCTCACAGTCTTAATCCCCATTTTTACAGTTGAGGTAACAAGGCAAAGAGAAGTTAAGTGATTGGACACAGTCCCTGTCCTGAATAGGGCTCATGGTTTTAATCCCCATTTTGCAGATGAGGTAACTAAGGCACAGGGAAATGAAATGACCTGCCCATGGTCACACAGCAAATGAGTGGAAGAGCCAGGATTAGAATCCAGGTCCTCTCACTCTCCGGCCGGTGCTCTATCCACTAGGCCATTTTGCTTCACCTGCCTTCTCTGTGATCATAGGCAGGACATTCACTTTTGGGGGCCCCAATTTCTTTATCAGTAACATGGGGATCAAATACATCTTCTCATTCCTTCGCTTAGTACAGTGCTCTGTCCACAGTAAGCACTCAATAAATACGATCGAATGAATGAATGAAATGTTCTCTTTCTCCCTTAGACCCTGAACCTCATGTGGGATCGGGAGAACAGATTATCATTGATCAACTCCAGTGTTCATAGTAAATGCTTATCAAATATCATGATTATCATTATTATTATTTTTTTGAACTCAGGACCTCCCCACTTTGATTTAAACAAGCAAGAAAGCACTTCACAGTTCGTGATTTTGATCTGTCCCTTTATCCCATTTGAAAAAAAAAGATAATAAAGAAGCCTTTGGAGATGAAGCCGGGAGAAGTTCTTAGGACGAGCTTCATTTGTGATATTTTAAATTTCTTTTGAAGCTTATCCTGATTTCATTTGGATTAAAGGAATTTCCCAATTTAATGATTCAGTGACAAAAGTCAAATCTGACATCTTGAATATAAATATATAAATATGAATACTTATGAATATAAGTGGCCTCTCTGCTTTTTCCACAAGGACCTTTGGCTAAGGACCCTCAATGGGTTTTTTTTATGATGGTATTGATTAAGCTCTTACTATGTGCTAAGTGCTGGGGTAACTACAAGATATAACCAGGTTAGAAACAGTCCCTGTCCCACACAGGGCTCATAGTCTAATTAGGAGGGAGAAGGATTTAATCCCCATTTTACAGGTGATGAAACTGAGGCCCAGAGGAGTGAAGTGACTTGCTCAAGGTCATTATGAGACACAGCGTGGCTCAGTGGAAAGAGCCCGGGCTTTGGAGTCAGCGGTCATGGGTTCAAATCCCGGCTCCACCAACTGTCAGCTCTGTGACTTTGGGCAAGTCACTTAACTTCTCTGAGCCTCAGTTACTTCATCTGTAAAATGGGGATTAAGGCTGTGAGCCCCCTGTTGGATGACCTGATCACCTTGTAACCTCCCCAGCGCTTAGAACAATGCTTCGCACATAGTAAGCGCTTAATAAATGCCATCATTATTATTATTATTAGAACCCAGGTCCTCAGATTCCCAGCCCGTGGCTCTTCCCTCTAGGCCACCCTGTTTGCTCTAGAATTTTGGATTTTGGAAAGACTTCCTGAGCAGGAGAATCCCTTGCTCACTTTAGATCTGCCCACCATTCATTCATTCATTCAATCGTATTTATTGAGCACTTACTGTGTGCAGAGCACTGTACTATGCGTTTGGGAAGTACAAGTTGGCAACATCTAGAGATGGTCCCTACCCAACAGTGGGCTACAAGTTGGCAACATCTAGAGACGGTCCCTACCCAACAGTGGGCTCACAGTCTGGAAGGGGGAGACAGAGAACAAAACAAAACATATTAACAAAATAAAATAAATAGAATAAATATGTACAAATAAAATAGAGTAATAAATACGTACAAACATATATACATATATACAGGTGCTGTGGGGAGGGGAAGGAGGTAAGGCCGGGGGGGGGATGGGGAGAGATGAGCTCAGTGTTGAATCCTGTTCATTTAAGTCTATTAATGTCTGTCTCCCCCTCTAGACTGTAAGCTCACTGTGGACAAGAAATGTGTCTACCAACTCTTATATTGTACTCCCCCAATCGCTTAGTACAGCGCTCTGCACCCGAGAAGCACCCACTCAATAAATAACGATGGATTGATTGTACTCAGATGCCCACACTAATATAATCCCTACAGGTGCCAAACCTTCCTTAAAAGCCAATCCATTCATTCGCTCGTTCATTCCGTTGTATTCACTGAGCGCTTACTGTGTGCAAAGCGCTGTACGAAGCGCCCGAGAGAGTACAATACAACAATAAACAGACCCATTCTCTGCCCACAACACTGGCAAATAGGTGTAGAAGGGGCCAAAATTCTGGCGTCTATAAAATCCCCACAGATGAAGACTCCAACAGGACGTCGAACTTTATCACAGTGTGTCTGACCTGATGCTCTTATCTAGCTCAGAACAGTGCTTAGCGCATAGAAAGCCCTTAACAAGTTCCACAATTATCAGCAGAACCCCATTCTCAACTGAAGTGTAGCTGAGGAGGGTTGTTCTTCATTGCAAAAGTGAAATGTGCTTGGGTTAGAGGAAAAAAAATCTTCGAGTGCCAAGTTTTAAAGCCTCCCAGTGTGACCAGCATGTAACCACAATAAGTATTTTTAGGAGAAGTTTCAAAGGTGTTGGTTTGGGCTGTTGCCCAACAGACTGTGTTGTATCGTGTTCCTGGTATATTCTGCTCAGTACAGTGTGTACGGGGCGCATAATACAGTGAGGCGGCTTGCCTTAAACAAAAGAGTCCTGGCCCGAGAGTTAGAGGACCTGGGTTCTAAGCCCAGCTCCGCCACTTGGTTTTATTTTCATGGTATTTGTTAAGCGCTTACTATATTTATTCATTCATTCAATCATATTTATTGAGCGCTTACTTAATGTGAAAATCCAACTTGAGAACACTTTAAGGAACTTGCCTGAGTGAAATCATTCACTCATTCAATCATATTTATTGAGCGCTTACTTAATGTGAAAATCCATTTTCAACTTGAGAACACTTTAAGGAACTTGCCTGAGTGAAATCATTCATTCATTCAATCATATTTATTGAGCGCTTACTTCATGTGAAAATCCATTTTCAACTTGAGAACACTTTAAGGAACTTGCCTGAGTGAAATCATTCACTCATTCAATCGTATTTATTGAGCGCTTACTGTACTAAGCGCTTGGGAAGTCCAAGTTGGCAACATCTAGAGACGGTCCCTACCCAAAATCGGGCTCACAGTCTAGAAGGGAGAGACAGACAACAAAACAAAACCTATTAACAAAATAAAATAAATAGAATAAATATGTACAAGTAAAATAAACAGAGTAATAAATATGTACAAACATATATACATATATACAGGTGCTGTGGGGAGGGGAAGGAGGTAAGGCAGGGGGAATGGAGAGGGGGAGGAGGGGGAGAGGAAGCAGCGTGGCCCAGTGGAAAGAGCCCGGGCTTTGGAGTCACAGGTCATGGGTTCAAATCCCGACAATGCCAATGGTCAGCTGTGGGACTTTGGGCAAGTCACTTCACTTCTCTGGGCCTCAGTGACCTCATCTGTCAAATGGGGATGAAGACTGGGAGCCCCCCGTGGGACAGCCTGATATAATAATAATAATAATAATAATGATGGCACTTATTAAGCGCTTACTATGTGCAAAGCACTGTATACCAGGCACTGTTCTAAACCCTGAGAAGATACAAGCTAATCAGGTTGGACACAGTCTATGTCCCGCATGGGGCTCACCATCTTAATAATAGTAATAATAATAATTCTGATATTTGTTAAGCGCTTACTGTGTGCCAGACACTGTGCTAAGTGCTGGGTTAGATATTAGAAAATTGGCTTGGCCACAGTCCCTGTCCCACATGGAGCTCACAGTCTTAACAGTAGTAATAATAATTCTGATATTTGTTAAGCGCTTACTGTGTGCCACGCACTGTACTAAGCACTGGGGTAGATATGAGCAAATCAGGTTGGACAGATTCCCTGTCCCACGTTGGGCTCACAGTCTCAATCCCCATTTTTCAGATAAGGAAACTGAGGCCCTGAGAAATGAAGTGACTTGCCCAAGGCCACACAGCAGACGAGTGGCAGAGCCGGGACTAGAGCCCGTAACCTTCGGATTCCCAGGCACAGGCTCGATCCATTATGCTATGCTGCTTCCCAATCATGGAGAAGTGAAGTGAGTTGTCCAAGGTCACACAGCAGAAAAGTGGCTGAGTCAGGAGTAGGACACAGGTCCTTCTTAATCCCGGGCCTGGGTTCTATCCATTAGGCCACACTGCTTCACTTGTCTGCTGTGGGACCTCAGGCAAGTCTGTGCCTCAGTTACCACATCTGCCAACTGGGGATTCATCACCCATTCTCCTGCTTAGACTTAGACTGAGAACCTCACGTGGGACTTGACTATCTTGTATCTTGTCAGCTGTGTGACTTTGGGCAAGTCACAACTTCTCTGTCCCTCAGTTACCTCATCTGTAAAATGGGGATTAAGACTGTGAGCCCCCCGTGGGACAACCTCATCACCTTGTAACCTCCCCAGTGCTTAGAACAGTGGTTTGCACATAGTAAGTGCTTAATAAATGCCATTATTATTATTCCCTGGGCCTCAGTTACCTCATCTGTAAATGGGGATCGAGCCTGAGAGCCCCAGGTTGGACAGGGACTGTGTCCAACCTGATTTGCTTGAATCCACCCAGCGCTTAGAACAGTGCCTGGCACACAGTAAGTGCTTAACAAATACCATAATTATTATTAGTACAGTGCTTGAAACATAGCAAGTGCTTTACAAATACCATTCTCATCGTCATTATTGCTAATATTATTGTTGTTATTATTATTTCATTACAATGCTCATCACACCGCCTCACACTTCAAAGGTCATTTCTTACACCCACTCCTTCCTTGAGAGAATCGAGAGTATGAAATGCTTGAGGAGGAAACTTTAAAAAAAGAAATCCATTTTCAACTTGAGAAAACTTTAAGGAACTTGCCTGTGTGAAATCATTCACTCATTCAATCGTATTTATTGAGCGCTTACTGCATGCAGAGCACTGTGCTAAGCGACCCCCGGCCCACGTCATCCCCCGGGCCTGGAATGCCCTCCCTCTGCCCATCCGCCAAGCTAGCTCTCTTTCTCCCTTCAAGGCCCTACTGAGAGCTCACCTCCTCCAGGAGGCCTTCCCACACTGAGCCCCCTCCTTCCTCTCCCCCTTGTCCCCCTCTCCATCCCCCTCATCTTACCTCCTTCCCTTCCCCACAGCACCTGTATATATGTATATATGTTTGTACATATTTATTACTCTATTTATTTATCTTACTTGTACATATCAATTCTATTTATTTTATTTTGTTAGTATGTTTGGTTTTGTTCTCTGTCTCCCCCTTCTAGACCGTGAGCCCGCTGTTGGGTAGGGACTGTCTCTATATGTTGCCGACTTGTACTTCCCAAGCGCTTAGTACAGTGCTCTGCACACAGTAAGTGCTCAATAAATACGATTGATTGATTGATTGGGAGAGCCGACGAAGGCTCAGAACCATCTGCTTGGTCTCTGGATTCCCACTTTCAAACAGGCCCATCCCACCCCCACCGGGCTAGCAAGTCTCCTTTCAATAAAAGGCAAAAATTCCGAGGAAGCGTCTGCAGGAATCTCCATCTCCCGACAGTCGATGGCCAAGGGGGCTTTGCCCGTCTAGGATCTGTTGGTAGTCGAGGGGAAGAAGTGGATTCATTTACGAATTACTAACCCCAGTTTTTTTTTTCCAACCACAGGGTTTGAGCAGCCATACTTAATATTCCGTCTACCCTTTGGGGCCACCGCAGTGTGCAGTTCTGAGTCATTGTGGTTTTCCGGGGATGCACACCAGCCTGCCACCTGTTTCACCAAATGCCCAGCCCGCCCCCGGTCTCCCCCACGCTGACCAGATGGCCCCAGGACCCCCGCCCATGCCAACTCTCCCATTGCCCCTTCCATTCCTCCTGTTTCCCCTGGAAGGGAGCATCTTCGACCTCAATCCCGGCCTCTACTCCAACAGCAGCCTGGCCTGGTGGAGAGAGAATGGGACCAGGACTCAGAAAGACCTAATCCCCGGCTCTGCCGATGGCTTGCTGTGTAACCTTGGCCAAGTCACTTCATTTCTCTGCGCCCCGGTTGCCTCAACTGTAAAATGGAAATGCCCACTCTCGCTCCTACACGGGACAGAGACTGTGTCTGACCTAATCAACTTGTACCTACGCCAATGCTTAGAACTGTGCTGGACCCGTAGTAAGCGCTTAACAAATATCACAAAAAAAAAAAAAAAGCAAGGGAGGTGTTTGGGAGGAGGGTCAGGAAAGGTAGCATATTCATTAGGCGGTGTTCCTATGATTCCTCTGAGATGATGGATGCTTATGTTAGACCACAGACATCATTACAGGAGAAGCAGTATGACCTAGTGGATACAGCCCAGGCCTGGGAATCAGAAGGTCATGGGTTCTAATTCCCCCTCCATCTTTTGTCTGCTGTGTGACCTCGGGCAAGTTGCTTCACTTTTCTGGGCCTCAGTTCTCTCATCTGTAAAATAATAATAATAATAATAATGGCATTTATTAAGCACTTACTATGTGCAAAGCACTGTTTTAAGCGCTGGGGAGGTTACAAGGTGATCAGGTTGTCCCATGAGGGGGCTCGCTGTCTTAATCCCCATTTTACAGATGAGGTAACTGAGGCATAGAGAAGTGAAGTGACTTGCCCAAAGTCACACAGCTGACAGTTGGCGGAGCTGGGATTTGAACCCTGACCTGCTCTTTCCACTGATCCACGCTGCTTCTCCACGTAAAATGGGGGTTAAGACTGTGAGCACTTTGCGGGACAGGGACTGTGTTCAACCTGATTATCTTGTATCTACCCCAGCGCTTAGAACAGTGCCTGGCACCTAGTAAGCGCTTAACAAATACCATCAATATTACTATTATTACAGGTAAACAAACCTGGTCTTCTGGCACTGCACGTTTCATCACTATTCACATTCCCCAGATCCAGCACAGGACTAAAACCTGATCCTCTAAACTCTAAGCTCATCATTCAATCAATTGTATTTATTGAGTGCTTACCATGTGCAAGGGACTGTACTAAGAGCTTGGGAGATTTCAACAGAATGATTAACAATCAATCAATCAATCGTATTTATTGAGGGCTTACTGTGTGCAGAGCACTGTACTAAGCACTTGGGAAGTACAAGTTGGCAACATATAGAGACAGTCCCTACCCAACAGTGGGCTCAGACACATTCCCCTGCCCAAAGTGAGCTTACAGTCTAGAGAAGCATCGTGACTCAATGGAAAGAGCACGGGCTTTGGAGTCAGAGGTCATGGGTTCAAATCCAGCCTCTGCCAATTGTCAGCTGTGTGACTTTGGGCAAGTCACTTCATTTCTCTGGGCCTCAGTTACCTCATCTGTAAAATGGGGATTAAGATTGTGAGCCCCATGTGGGACAACCTGATCACCTTGTATCCCCCCAGCACTTAGAACAGTGCTTTGCACATAGTAAGTGCTTAACAAATGCCATTATTATTATTATTATTATTATTATTATTATTATTATTAGAGGAGGGGAGAGATAAATAGAAATAAATAAATCATAGAAATAAGTAAATAAATGACAGATATGGACATGAGTGCTGGGGGGCTGGGAGAGGGGACGAATAAAGGGAGCAAGTCAGGGGGACGAAGAAGGGAGTGGAAGAAAAGGAAAAGAGGCAGGGAAGGCCTCTTGGAGGAGATGTGCCTTCAATACGGTTTTGAATTTTTATGCTGAAGGACTGGTATGTCTCTACTAGCAAATGAGGAGTGGTTATGGTGGATAAACCATACAAGAATTATCAGCTAGTTTCAATCAATCAATCAATAGTATTTATTGAGTGGTTACTGAGGGCAGAGCACTGAACTAAGTACTTCGGAGACTACACTGCAACAGAGTTGGTAGACGTATTTCCTGCTCACATTTCATTTATGCTAAAGTGTAAAGTTACTGTTAGTTCTGTCCCTTCCCTCCTTCAAAGTCCTTTTCAAACCCATCCCCCCAGCCTTACCTCCTTCCCTTCCCCACAGCACCTGTATATATGTATATATGTTTGTCCGTATTTATTACTCTATTTATTTATTTTATTTGTACCTATTTATTCTATTTATTTTATTTTGTTAATATGTTTTGTTTTGTTGTCTGTCTCCCCCTTCTAGACTGTGAGCCCGCTGTTGAGTAGGGACCGTCTCTATATGTTGCCAATTTGTACTTCCCAAGCGCTTAGTACAGTGCTCTGCACACAGTAAGCGCTCAATAAATACGATTGAATGAATGAATGAATGGGGTTGGGGGGAGAGGAATTGTCTCGATTATGAGGAGGGAAGGCGCTCCAGGCTAGAGGCAGGATGTGGGCAAGGGGTCAGTGGCAAAATAGATGAGATGGAGGCATTAAAGGAGGAAAGTGAGTGGGCTGGGTTGTGATAGGAGAGTAGTGAGGTGAGGAAAGGGGCAATTAGGTCAGTGCTTGGAGTATAGTAAGCGCTTAATAAATACCATCATAAAAATGCCATAATCATGTGACCAAAGGCAGATAGTCCTTACCTCTGCCTGAACCTGAGCTCTTGGTATCTTCGATGGCTATACTGCCCTTCACGGGCCCTGTGAGACCCTGACACTGTGACGATTCCACTAAGCCATGTGGCTTCTGTTATTTCAATCAATCAATCAATCAATCGTATTTATTGAGCGCTTACTATGTGCAGAGCACTGTACTAAGCGCTTGGGAAGTACAAATTGGCATCACATAGAGACAGTCCCTACCCAACAGTGGGCTCACAGTCTAAAAGGGGGAGACAGAGAACAGAACCAAACATACCAACAAAATAAGTAGGATAGAAATGTACAAGTAAAATAAATAAATAAATAAATAAATAGAGTAATAAATATGTACAACCATATATACATATATACAGGTGCTGTGGGGAAGGGAAGGAGGTAAGACGGGGGAATGGAGAGGGGGACGAGGGGGAGAGGAAAGAAGGGGCTCAGTCTGGGAAGGCCTCCTGGAGGAGGTGAGCTCTCAATGGGATAGAGCCTGGCCCTGGGAGTCGGAGGACCTGGGTTCTAATCCTGGCTCTGCCACTTGTCTGCTGTGTGACCTTGGGCAAGTCGCATCGCTTCTCCGTGCCTCAGTTACCTCATCTCTAAAATGAGGATTGAGACTGTGAGCCCCATGTGGGACAGGGACTGGGTCCAATCTATTCTGTATCTACCCCAGCGCTTAGTCCAGTGCTTGGCACATAGTATGCACTTAAATACCCCAAATATTGTCATCACAAGCGCTTAGTACTGTGCTTGGCTCAGAGTGAGCACTTAACAAGGGTTAGAATAATAATAATAATGGCATTTATTAAGTGCTTACTATGTGCAAAGCACTGTTCTAAGTGCTGGGGGGATACAAGGTCATCAGGTTGACCCACGTGGGGCTCACAGTCTTCATCCTCATTTTACAGATGAGGTAACTGAGGCCCAGAGAAGTTAAGTGACTTGTCCAGAGTCACACAGCTGACAAGCGGAGGAGCCGGGATTTGAACCCAAAGCCCGGGCTCTTTCCACTGAGCCATGCTGCTTCTCTGTTATTGGTTAGAACCAATAACAATAATAATATTAATAACTGCGAAGTTGCTTAAGAGCAAATGACAACGCAATGTATATGACTGAAGAACATTTAAAGAAAATGAACAAAAAGTATCGCCCGATTCTTCAAATTAGAGGGAAAAAAGGGGGGGAAATGGATGAAATGGCATTTTTAAAAACCTGAATCCTAGTGCAAACCTGAATCCCAGTGCTGGGATTGAAAGCAATCCCTCCACCTGAAAGGAAAAGGCAGCCACACACTTCTCTGATGAGAGACAAGCATTTTCTGCTGAAAGTAACTAGATCTTTCATCTGTCAGGGAATATTCAAGTCAGGCAAGCTCTTCGCACCAATTAAGCTTCTCTGGAATTTAGGATTATTCATTCGTTCATTCAATTGTATTTATTGAGTGTTAAGGTGTGCAGAGTACTGTGCAAAGTGCTTGGAAGAGTACGATACAGCCATAAACAGTGACAATCCCTGCTCACAACTGTCGGTTGGGTTGGGTTTATCATTACTAGCAACAGAGTTCCCAGACCATCCACTTTTCGGGAAATCACTCCAAGAACTGTGGGATGCTAATTGTGTGGTTTCTGACCCATCAATTAACCAGAGGCAATGTGAGAATCTGTAGAGAGTATTTCAAGATGGCCTGAATCTGCCCCTTCACAGGCAGTGGGTAACTGGAGAGTGAACGCGACGAGCCGAGTAATTCAGGACCCAAAATTCATTCCCCACCCAACAAACTCCCCTCACAAAATTCTGCTTTTGCGGAAAGTTTGTGGAGTTTTTCCTCTGGTTATTCAAATTATCTGTCTTCCTGGGTCAAATTCCCAGGGCAATTGCTCCACTCTTGCCACCAGCATGTTCTCGGACTAAATGTTGACCAGGAAGATTGATGCTTCCGTCTGTTTTCTGGGCCAGAAAACTCTGGCTTCTGGTGTCAAAAAGATTTTTGAATTTACAATGTTGAATTGACAGAGCATTATTTCTATGCTTGTCTGCTCCCTCCGATGGGTAAGGGAACGGGTCAAATTAATTTTCTCTGAACCTCCCCAGGGATCTAATACGGGACTTGGGACAAAGAAAGCACTCAATCAGTAACCTTGAAGATGGAGATGGTGTTCTTGATTTTGAAGACCAGGGAGAAGGTAGTTACACAGGTTCTCCTCAACTATGTGAAACATCCTAGGGAGCTAAATTTGATATTGAACAGGCTATTACAAACACCAAAGGTGGTTTAATTTTCCATTTCTGTGAGCTTAAGTGATCGAACTGCAGAAAACCTGGAGAAGCAGAGTGGTGAAGAAAATAGGCCTGGGAGTCTGAGGGCCTCGGTTCTAATCCGGCTCCGCCACTTATCAGCTGTGTGACCTTGGGTAAGTCACTTCACTTCCCTGGGCCTCAGTTCCCTCAGTTGCTAAATAGGGATTCAATCCCTGTTTTCCCTCCTACTAATGTTGTGAGCCTCAAGTGGGACCTGATTACCTTGCGTTACCCCAGCAAATACAGTGCTTGGCACAGAGTAAGCACATAACAAATGCCACAATTGTTACTCTCAATATAATTGCGAGTAATTAAGCATGGTGGTCTAGTGGAAAGAGTCGGGCCTGAGAGTTAGAGGACCTGGGTTCTAATCCTGGCTCCACCACTTGTCTGCTGTGTGACCTTGGGCAAGTAAATCCCTTAACATCTCTGGGCCTCAGTTCTCCTCCTCTCTCTCCAATTTAGGCTGTGAGTTCCTTGAAGGACAGAGACAGTGTCAACCTAATTCAGCAGCCTGGCCTAGTGGATAAAGCACGGGCCTGCGAGTCAGAAGGACCTGGGTTCTAATCATGACTTCGCCGCTTTTCTGCTGTGTGGCCTTGGACAAGTCACTTCATTACTCTGGGCCTCAGTTACCTCATCTGTAAAATCAGGATTAAGACCATGAGCCCCATGTGGGACGGGGGCCGTGTCCAATCGGATTAGCTCGTATCTACTCCAGCGCTAAATACAAGACCTTTCACTCAGTAAGCGCTTAACAAATACCACAAAAAAGAACGTCTTTGAATTGGGCTTTGAAGCATGTTGCTTATGATAGCCCCACCCCAAATCTGGTTTGCTCCTCGAATCTTGCAAATATCCATGGATGTTATTCGTTCGTTGAGGAAAAAGTCCAGTGGATTACACCCTCAGGATCAATCAATCGTTGATATTTATTGAGTGCTTACTGTGTGCAGACCATGTACTAAGCACTTGAGAGAGCACAATACAACAGAGCTATTGCACTCAAGATGATTTTTTTTTCTTTATGGCACTTTAAGCGCTTATTATGTGCCAGACAATGTACTAAGCGCTGAAGTAGACACAAACTAATCTAAACGAATGGACGCAGTCCATCTCCCCATTGGCTCCCAGTCTTAATCCCCATTTTACAGAAGAATTACTGAGGCACAGAGAAGCAACACAGACAAATCCCACAGCACACGTCACAGCAGACAAGGGATTAGAACCCAGGCGTTTCTTCGCAGCTCCATCCCAACAACAAAGAGAAATAGATCCCTTGACTGTATACTGTAAACCTAAGAATGACCCACTCCCCCAGAAGACCCCCAAATAATAATAATAATAATAATAATAATAATAATGGCATTTGTTAAGCGCTTACTATGTGCAAAGCACTGTTCTAAGCGCTGGGGGATACAAGGTGATTAAGTTGTCCCATGTAGGGCTCACAGTCTTAATCCACATTTTACCGATAAGGTAACTGAGGCTCAGAGAAGTGAAGTGACTTGCCCAAGGTCACACAGCAGACAAGGGGGCCATTGGAGGCTTTTGAGGAAAGGCAAGATGCATTCGACGAGTGACGATTCAGAAAGACGATTCAGGCAGAAGCTACAGGACAGACTGATGGGGGAGAAGCTGGAACCACTGACAACAACGGGGAAGTGGATTCAGTAGTCTAACAGTGAGATGAAAAGACTGTGGCTCAAAGAGGCCAAAGTGGAGGAAGTGGGGAGAGCAGTGTGGTCTAGTGGTTAGAGCACGGACCTGAGAGTGAGAGGACCTGGGTTCTAATCCTGGCTCGCCACTCATCTGCTGTGTGGCCTCAAGCGAGTCACTTCACTTCTCTTGGCCTCAGTTCCCTCATCCCTAGAATGGGGATTAAGGCTGTGAGCCCCAAGTGGGACAGGGACTGTGTCCAACCTAATTAACTAGTATTGACCCCAGCGCTTAGTACAGGTCTGGCGCAGATGAAGCGTTTAACAAATTCCATAAAAAAATGGGGCAGTTGCTTGAATGTTGGGGAAGGGAACGTATCTTGAAAATATTATTATCATCATCATTCTTTTAATATTTGTTATGTGCTTACTAGGTTACCAAGCACTGTTTTAAGCACTGGGGTAGATACAAGTTAATCACGTCAAATACATCCCTTCCCCACGTGGGCCTCACAGTTTAAGTACAAGGGAGGGCAGATATTGAATCCCCACTTATGTTGTGGAAGATAAATCAACAGTATTTAATCTATAAGAAGTATTTATTGAGCAAGGAAGAGGGCACAGATTAAAGCTATATATATATGTGTGTGTGTACATATGGTTGTATAAATATATATATATATATATATATATATATATATATATCAGTAGATAGGACTCTGTGGATCCCCTACCAGAACGATGGCAGATGGAGAGTGGGACATTCGGGGAGAGATGCATCCATGGCATCCCTGTGGGTTGGAGACGGCTAGACAGCATAAGACAAGACAAGATAGATATGAGTTTAAAGTTCCTGGAGACAACTAAGTGAAGATGTACTGCAAGTTTAAGGAAATTGGACATTATTTCTTATGGAAAGATTAACTTCACTTAGTACTCTTCTGTTTAACATTCCATCTTCATGGAACCAATTTGGAGGGCTTAGCAGGGGTTTTCAGAATATTATCCAACCTTGGCTTCACTGACACCATCCCCTCCTGGTTCTCCTCTTATCCCTCTGGACATTAATTCTCACTCTCCTTAATGGGCTCCTCCTCTGCCTCCCACCCCAAACTGTGGGGGTCCCTCAGGGTTCAGTTCTGGGTCCCCTTCTCGTCTCCATCTACACTCACTCCCTTGGAGAACGCATTCGCTCCTGTGGCTTCAACTACCACCTCCATGCAGATAATTCCCAAATCTGCATCTCCACCTCAGATCTTTCTCCCTCCAGGCAGTCTCTCATCTTCTCCTGCTTTATCATCCCCTCAAACTTAACATGTCCAAAACAGAACTATCTTCCCATCCAAATCTTGTCCTTCCCCCGATTTCCCATCACTGTAGACGACACTACCATCCTCTTTGTCTCACAAGTCTGTAACGTTGGCGTTCTCCTCGACTCCGCTCTCTCATTCAACCCACATATTCAAACCCATCACTAAATCCTGTCGGTTCCAGTTTCACAATATTGCTAAAATCCACCCTTTCTATTCCATCCAAACCACTATCGCATCAATCCAAGCACCACTCCTATCCCGCCCGCATCAGCCTCCTTACTGACCTCCCTGCCTCCTATCTCTCCCCACTCCAGTTCATACTTCACTCTGCCGCCCAGATCATGTTTCCCCGCTCCTCAAGAACCTCCAGTGGTTGCCCATCCACCTCCGCATCAAACAGAAACTCTTTACCATTGGCTTTAAAGCACTCAATCACTTTGGCCCTCCTATTTCACCTCGCTATTCTCCTCTAATGCCAACTTTCATTCATTCTTTCAATCGTACTTATTGAGCACTTACTGTGTGCAGAGCACTGTACTAAGCACTTGGGAAGTACAAGTTGGAAACAGAAGTCACTATACTTCGATCCCATCTATCTCGCCGCCAACCTCTCAACCACATTCTGCCTCCAGCCTGGAATATCCTCCTTCTCCACATCCAACAGATGACTCCTCTCCCTGCCTTCGAAACCTTATTGAAGGCCCATCTCCTCCCAGAAGCCTTCCCTGACTAAGCCCTCCTTTCCTCTTCTCCCACTCCCTTCTGCATCACCTTAACTTGCTCCCTTTAATCACATCCAACCACCTCCCCAGCCTCAGGGCACTTAAGTATATATCATTTATATTATTATTATTATACATACATTTATACTTTACATATAATAATAATAAGTAGAAGAATAATGGCATTTGTTAAGCACTTACTAGGTTCCAGGAAGTTTATTAAGCACTGGGGTGGATACAAGCACTTAGTACAGTGCTCTGCACACAGTAACTGCTCAATAAATATGGTTGAATGAATGAATACAAGCAAATCAGGTTGGACACAGTCCCTGAACCACGCTGGGCTCAAAGTCTCAATCCCCATTTGACAGATGAAGGAACTGAGGCCCAGAGAAGTGAAGTGACTTGCCCAAGGTCACACAACAGACAAGTGTTGGAGAAGCAGCATGGCTCAGTGGAAAGAGGCCGGGCTTTGGAGTCAGAGGTCATGGGTTCGAATTCTGGCTCCACCAATTGTCAACTCTGTGACTCTGGGCAAGTCACTTCACTTCTCTGGGCCTCAGTTACCTCATCTGTAAAATGGGGATGAAGACTGTGAGCCCCCCATGGGACAGCCTGGTCACCTCCCCAGCGCTTAGAACAGTGCTTTGCACATAGTAAGCGCTTAATAAATGCTAGCATTATTATTATTATAATTAGGATTAGGACTCATGACCTTCTTACTCCCAGGCCAGTGCTCTATCCACTATGTATAAGTATAATATAATACATATTTTATTTATATTAATGTCTGTCTCCCCCTCTAGACTGTAAGCTCGCTGTGGGCCGGGAATGGGTCTGTTATATGGTTATACTGTTCTCCCCCAAGTGCTTAGTACAGTGCTCTGCACACAGTAAGTGCTCAATAAATATGATTGATTGGTTGTTGACATGGTTGTTGGGTTTCTGGGGGGTGGGGGGAGGGTTGTTGCATTTTTTTATGGTATTTCTTAAGCACTTAACTATGTGCCAGGCATTGTAATAAGCACTGGAGTAAATAGTAAAGCTTCTGTTGCCGCAGATCTTAAAGTTCTTCATCAAAAACCATTTCTACATGCTTTAATCACTACTCACCACCTGGCTGCATCTATTCAAATCGTCACCCAAAGGCAGCACCAAGGTAGTCCTCGGAATCGCTTTGGAATTAGAATATTAACCATGCAGTGTTTGCCAAAAGCATCTTCTAAAATTTGGGCAGTATTTTATACGCGTTTTACTTGGTAAGCTCACTGTGGGCAGGGAATGTGTCTTTCAACACAGTTATATTGTATTCTTCTAAGCATTAAGTACACTACTCTCTACACGGGAAGCGCTCAACAAATACCATAGATGGATGGACTGATCCCAAATCATGGCTGCTTGTAGTGTCCCATGCCCTTATTACAACACTCTGCACATGGTAAACACTCAATAAATACTATTGATTAATAGATCACAAATCATAGACTACCTACTATGTTAGAATAGTGCTTTGCACATAGTAAGCGCTTAACAAATGCCATTATTATTATTATTATTATTATTATTATTATTATTACTATGTTGCGTTGCACTCTTCCAAGCACTTAGTACAGCACTCTGCACACAGTAAGCGCTCAATAAATACCACTTATTAATTTGGGAGGATGTTTTCCTCACAAAGCAGACCCCGCCTGAAGCTCAGATCGATAGAGAGGCTGGAACACCTGAGGCATGGACAAGCTAATGCGAGCCGCCTCTTTAGCGATTTAGACTATGACGGATATTTATCCAAGCGTAAAAACTGGGCCATGATTTTTAAACTACTAATTAGAGAAAGTGATGAGATATGCAAATACGCCCAACTGACAGATCTCTTGACTACTGTTGCCAGCTGAACTAAAAAAACAACAACAACAATGAAGTCACCTCCAGAACTAATATCCGCCGGGGCTTTTAATTGGAAACAAACAATCCAGTAGAAGTTTCCGCCAGCCATCTTCCACTTTCTAAAGACCAAGATTACGGAATCTCTGGAAAAGGAGGCCTAGAAAACCAGACGCTGCTCAACAGCTTCAGACGGAAAGGTTGCCAAAGGGAAGAGATCGGAGGTTTGGCATTAAAGCGATCGCTGACAGCTTATCGAAAAATACTTACGTGAATTTACGAGGTGGCTATTTGACAAATACAACCCATCAGTCTCCTATACCACTACATGGATTTCCAAAGGAGATGTTCAGTAATGACTAGAGATTTTTTTTATGATATTTGTTGAGCACTTACTATGTGCCCAGCACTATACTAAGTGCTGGGGTAGAGACTGAGAGCCGGTTGTTGGGTAGGGATTGTCTCTGTTTGTTGCCGAATTGTACTTTCCAAGCGCTTAGTACAGTGCTGTGCACACAGTAAGCGCTCAATAAGTACGATTGAATGAATGAATACAGGCTACAGCCCATTTCCCACATGGGCCTTTCAGTTTTAATCCCCATTTTACAGATGAGGGACTGAAGCAGAGAGAAGTGAAGTGACTTCCCCAATCAATCAATCAATCAATCGTATTTATTGAGCGCTTACTATAAATACGATTATACCCCAAGGTCACCCAGTAGACAAGTGGTGGAGCTGGAAGCAGCGTGGCTCAGTGGAAAGAGCTCAGGCTTGGGAGTCAGAGGTCATGGGTTCAAATCCCGGCTCTGCCAATTGCCAGCTGTGTGTCTTTGGGCAAGTCACTTCACTTCTCTGTGCCTCAGTTCCCTCATCTGTAAAATGGGGATTAAGACCGTGAGCCCCACGTGGGACAACCTGATCACCACGTAACCTCCCCAGCGCTTAGAACAGTGCTTTGCACATAGTAAGCGCTTAATAAATGCTATCGTTATTATTATTATTATTGGGAGTCGGAGGTTGTGGGTTCTAATCCCTGCTCCATCAATCAATCAATCAATCGTATTTATTGAGTGCTTCCTGTGTGCAGAGCACTGTACTGAGCGCTTGGGAAGTACAAGTTGGCAACAACTTCAGACTAACTCATCTTCCCTTCTAAACCCACTCTACCTCCTCACAGCGTGGCCTAGTAGAAAGAGCCCGGTCCTGGGAGGACCTGGGTTCTAATCCTGGCTCTGCCAGCTGTTCGCCGTGTGACCTTGGGCAAGTCGCTTCACTTCTTCTGGCCTCAGTTACCCCAACCATAAAATGGGGATTAAATCCTCCTCCCTCCTACTTAGACGGAGAGCCCCACGTGGGACAGAGGCTAGGCCAACTTGATCAACTTGTAACTACTCCAACGTTTTGAATAGTGATTATTATTTTATATGATTTCATATTTATTTCTACAAATATATTCAGCTATTTCATCCTGATATAGTTGAACTACTTATATGATTTTATAATGCAATGTAAATATAATTGTATAATATAACTACTTCCTAATATGTCCTTGTTCTTACTCCCAATCACCTATTTGTCCCTCTGTCTCCCTGCTTAGGTGTAAGCTACTTCATTCATTCATTCAATCGTATTTATTGAGCGCCTACTGTGTGCAGAACACTGTACTAAGCGCTTGGGAAGTACAAGTTGGCAACATATAGAGACGGTCCCTACCCAACAGTGGGCTCACAGTCTAGAAGGGGGAGACTTCAGGGCTGGGCATATGTGTCTTGCCTGCTATTGTACTTTTCCAAGTGCTTGGGGCAGTGCATATATATGTATATATGTATATGTATGTATATATGTATATATGTATATATGCACCTCTATACATGTATATATGTCTGTACATATTTATTACTCTATTTATTGATTGATTTATCTTACTTGTACATATCTATTCTATTTATTTTATTTTGTTAGTATGTTTGGTTTTGTTCTCTGTCTCCCCCTTTGAGACTGTGAGCCCACTGTTGGGTAGGGACTGTCTCTATATGTTGACAATTTGTACTTCCCAAGTGCTTAGTACAGTGCTCTGCACACAGTAAGCACTCAATAAATACGATTGATTGATTGATTGATTGATTGATAGCACTCAGTAAGCACTAAATGTTTTGCTGTCTGTCTCCCCCTTCTAGACTGTGAACCCACTGTTGGGTAGGGACTGTCTCTATATGTTGCCAACTTGTACTTCCCAAGTGCTTAGTACAGTGCTCTGCACACAGTTAGCGCTCAATAAATACGATTGAATGAATGAATGAATAAATAAATACAGCTAATGATCGACTGATTAAAGGGATGGATTTTTAGGGATTGTCTATCACTTGATTCTATCTTCTGAATCCTTTTTTCAAGAAAATATTAGAGTTAAACTCCACCAAAACACCAAAATCCAGATATTTAAAACGTGGGAAGTTTTTCCTCATATGTTTACTATCAAAATAGGCAGGTCAAATTTGCATAATACTGTAAAAGTTGGTCATTACCCCTAGAATCCCACCTTACTTGAAACCCTACCCTCCCTCTTCCCATCCTGACAACCCCAGGCTTCTTTCGTTTCAGCCTCAGTCTGTTTTACGGTAACAGCATCACCGATATTTAATTCAATTTCTTCTCCTGCCTTTAGAGTGACTATATTAAACCTGCAACAGAAGGTTTTGTAATTCAAACTGGAGACATATCCTTGGCAATTATTCCGTTCTCCCTTGAGGCTCTGGCTCATTGCTGTGAAGGTATTAAAAATCTCCAAAATGTGAAATAGCACCAAAACAACTTCTTCTCCTTCTAATCATCATCATCACCATCCTCAGAGAAGCAGAGTGGGCTAATGGAAAGAGCTCAGTCCTGAGAGTCAGAAGACTTAGGTTCTAATCCTTGCTCTAGTCTGCTCTGTGTCCTAGGACAAGTCACTTAACTTCTCTGTGCCTCAGTTACCTCACATGTAAAGTGGGGATTAAATCCTCCCTCCTACTTAGTCAATCACATTTATTGAGCACTTACTGTGTGCAGAGCACTGTACTAAGCGTTTTGGAGAGTACAATCCAACAATAAACAGATTCATTCCCTGCCCACAACAAGTCTATTTTATTTTATTTTGTTAATACATTTTGTTTTGTTGTCTGTCTCCCCCTTCTAGACTGTGAGCCCACTATTGGGTGGGGACAATCTCGATATGTTGCCAACTTGTACTTCCCAAGCGCTTAGTACAGTGCTCTGCACTCAGTAAGTGCTCAATAAATACGATTGAATGAATGAATGAATGAAAAGTCTGTGAGCCCCACGTGGGACGTGCACTACGTCCAAGCTGATTAGTTTGTAGCCACTCCAGTGTTTAGTACAGTGTCTAGCACATAGAGTTCATTCATTCATTCAATCGTATTTATTGAGCGCTTACTGTGTGTAAATCACTGTACTAAGCGCTTGGGAAGTACAGGTTGGCAACATATAGAGACAGTCCCTACCCAACAGCGGGCTCACAGTCTAGAAGGGGAAGACAGAGAACAAAACAAAACATATTAACCAAATAAAATAAATAGAATATGTATAAGTAAAATAAATAGAGTAATAAATACGTACAAACATATATACATCTATACAGGTGCTGTGGGGAAGGGAAGGAGGTAAGGTGGGGGGGATGAGGGGGAGAGGAAGGAGGGGGTTCAGTCTGGGAATGCCTCCTGGAGGAGGTGAGCTTTCAGTAGGGCCTTTGTTGGGTAGGGACCAGCTCTAGATGTTGCCAACTTGTACTTACTAAGCGCTTAGTACAGTGCTCTGCACACAGCAAGCGCTCAATAAATACCATTGAATGAATGAATGAACAACGGACAAGTGATGGAGTCAGGATTAGAATCATTCATTCATTCATTCAATCTAGACTGTGAGCCCGTGGTTGGGTAGGGACCGGCTCTAGATGTTGCCAACTTGGACTTCCCAAGCGCTTAGTACAGTGCTCTGCACACAGTAAGCGCTCAATAAATAGCATTGAATGATGTTTAGTACAGTGCCTGGCACATAATAAGCACTAGCAGAGAAGCAGCGTGGCTTAGTGTAAAGAGCCCGGGCTTCGGGGTCCTAATCCCGGCTCTGCTACTTGTCTGCTGTGTGACCTTGGGCAAGTCATTTATCTTCTCTGGGCCTCATTTACCTCATCTGTAAAAAGGGAATTTCGACTGTAAACCCCACATGGGACAACCTTGTATCTATCCCAGCGCTGAGAACAGTGCTTGGCACACAGTAAGCGCTTAACAATTAGCATTATTATTATTGTTGCTGTTGTCGTGATTAGTAATAACAAATATCTTCCAAAAAAAGATGAACGCTGGGGCCGAACACTGTTGAGAGACTAGTATTCGAAGGGCAGGGGGGGAAATGAATCAGCGATGGCGGAAACTGGGTTGATGAGGTGTCTTTCTTAACCTTCTCCTCCCCAGCTGAGCCAGATTACACAAACAGCTGGCAAACTCCAGATGTGTGAGCCGCATGTGCCTGACAGGAACCAGGCCCGGGATGTCGAGAAAAATAAATCCTTCAAACACTGAGCAAATGGTGAGAGAGTTAAGGAGGTGGCCAAACACGCACCTTGTCCCCCGCTCTGGAGTTGGAGAAATGAAGTCCTTCCTCTGGGGCTACCAGCAATTCACGCGGTGTAGCCGGAATTTGGGCCTTCTTGTTTTTAACGGTATTCGTTAAGCACTTACTATGTGCCAGGCACTGTGCTAAGCCCTGGGTAGATGCAAGCTAATGTATTCGTTAAGCACTTACTATGTGCCAGGCACTGTGCTAAGCGCTGGGTAGATGCAAGCTAATATATTCGTTAAGCACTTACTATGTGCCAGGCACTGTGCTAAGCTCTGGGTAGATGCAAGCTACTGCATTTGTTAAGCACTTACTATCATCATCATCATCAATCGTATTTATTGAGCGCTTACTATGTGCAGAGCACTGTACTAAGCGCTTACTTACTATGTGTCAGGCACTGTGCTAAGTGCTGGGTAGATGCAAGCTAATATATTTGTTAAGCACTTACTATGTGCCAGGCACTGTGCTAAGCTCTGGGTAGATGCAAGCTAATGCATTTGTTAAGCACTTACTATCATCATCATCATCATCAATCGTATTTATTGAATGTTTACTATGTGCAGAGCACTGTACTAAGCGCTTACTTACTATGTGCCAGGCACTGTGCTAAGCGCCGGGTAGATGCAAGCCAATGTATTCGTTAAGCACTTACTAGGTGCCAGGCACTGTGCTAAGCGCTGGGTAGATGCAAGCTAATGTATTCGTTAAGCACTTACTATCATCATCAATCATATTTATTGAGTGCTTACTATGTGCAGAACACTGTACTAAGCGCTTACTTACTATGTGCCAGGCACTGTGCTAAGCGCTGGGTAGATGCAAGCTAATATATTCATTAAGCACTTACTATGTGCCAGGCACTGTGCTAAGCTCTGGGTAGATGCAAGCTAATGTATTCGTTAAGCACTTACTATCATCATCATCATCAATCGTATTTATTGAGTGTTTACTATGTGCAGAGCACTGTACTAAGCGCTTACTTACTGTGTGCCAGGCACTGTGCTAAGCGCTGGGTAGATGCAAACTAACATATTCGTTAAGCACTTACTATGTGCCAGGCACTGTGCTAAGCGCTGGGTAGATGCAAGCTAATGTATTCGTTAAGCACTTACTATGTGCCAGGCACTGTGCTAAGCTCTGGGTAGATGCAAGCTAATATATTCGTTAAGCACTTACTATCATCATCATCATCAATCGTATTTATTGAATGTTTACTATGTGCAGAGCACTGTACTAAGCGCTTACTTACTATGTGCCAGGCACTGTGCTAAGCGCTGGGTAGATGCAAGCTAATATATTCGTTAAGCACTTACTATGTGCCAGGCACTGTGCTAAGCGCTGGGTAGATGCAAGCTAATGCATTCGTTAAGCACTTACTATCATCATCATCATCAATCGTATTTATTGAGTGTTTACTATGTGCAGAGCACTGTACTAAGCGCTTACTTACTATGTGCCAGGCACTGTGCTAAGCGCTGGGTAGATGCAAGCTAATATATTCGTTAAGCACTTACTATGTGCCAGGCACTGTGCTAAGCGCTGGGTAGATGCAAGCTAATGTATTCGTTAAGCACTTACTATGTGCCAGGCACTGTGCTAAGCTCTGGGTAGATGCAAGCTAATATATTCGTTAAGCACTTACTATCATCATCATCATCAATCGTATTTATTGAATGTTTACTATGTGCAGAGCACTGTACTAAGCGCTTACTTACTATGTGTCAGGCACTGTGCTAAGCGCTGGGTAGATGCAAGCTAATGTATTCGTTAAGCACTTACTATGTGCCAGGCACTGTGCTAAGCTCTGGGTAGATGCAAGCTAATATATTCGTTAAGCACTTACTATCATCATCATCATCAATCGTATTTATTGAGTGTTTACTATGTGCAGAGCACTGTACTAAGCGCTTACTTACTGTGTGCCAGGCACTGTGCTAAGCGCTGGGTAGATGCAAGCTAATATATTCGTTAAGCACTTACTATGTGCCAGGCACTGTGCTAAGCGCTGGGTAGATGCAAGCTAATATATTCGTTAAGCATTTACTATGTGCCAGGCACTGTGCTAAGCGCTGGGTAGATGCAAGCTAATGTATTCGTTAAGCACTTACTATGTGCCAGGCACTGTGCTTAGAGTTCATTCATTCATTCAATCATATTTATTGAGCGCTTACTGCATGCAGAGCACTGCACTAAGCGCTTGGGAAGTATAAGTTGGCACCATATAGTGACGGTCCCTACCCAACAGCGGCTCACAGTCTAGAAGGGGGAGACAGAGAACAAAACAAAACATATTAACAAAATAAAATAAGTAGAATAAATATGTACAAGTAAAATAAATAAATAAATAGAGTAATAAATACGTACAAACATATATACATATATACAGGTGTTGTGGGGAAGGGAAGGAGGTAAGGCAGGGGGGATGGGGGGAGTTGGGGAAGATACAAGTAATGGCATCGATTAAGCACTTACTATGTGTCAAGCACTGTGCTAAGCTCTGGGTAGATGCAAGCTAATATATTCATTAAGCACTTCTATGTACCAGGCACTGCACTAAGCTCTGGGTAGATAATAACAATAATAATAATAATGATGGTATTTGTTAAGCGCTTACTATGTGCAAAGCACTGTTCTAGATGCAAGCTAATATATTCATTAAGCATTTTCTATGTACCAGGCACTGTGCTAAGCTCTGGGTAGATAATAATAATAATAATGATGGTATTTGTCAAGCACTGATGGTACTTGTTAAGCGCTTACTATGTGCAAAGCACTGTTCTAGATGTAAGCTAATATATTCATTAAGCATTTTCTATGTACCAGGCACTGTGCTAAGCTCTGGGTAGATAATAATAATAATAATGATGGTATTTGTCAAGCACTGATGGTACTTGTTAAGCGCTTACTATGTGCAAAGCACTGTTCTAGATGCAAGCTAATATATTCATTAAGCATTTTCTATGTACCAGGCACTGTGCTAAGCTCTGGGTAGATAATAATAATAATAATAATGATGGTATTTGTCAAGCACTGACGGTATTTGTTAAGCACTTACTATGTGCAAAGCACTGTTCTAGATGCAAGCTAATATATTCATTAAGCACTTTCTGTGTACCAGGCACTGCGCTAAACTCTGGGTAGATAATAATAATAATGATGATGGTATTTGTTAAGGGCTGATGGTATTTGCTAAGCGCTTACTATGTGCAAAGCACTGTTCTAGATGCAAGCTAATATATTCATTAAGCACTTTCTATGTACCAAGCACTGCGCTAAGCTCTGGGTAGATAATAATAATAATAATGATGGTATTTGTTAAGCGCTGATGGTATTTGTTAAGCACTTACTATGTGCAAAGCACTGTTCTAGATGCAAGCTAATATATTCATTAAGCACTTTCTATGTACCAGGCAATCAATCAATCATATTTATTGAGCACTTACTATGTGCAGAGCACTGTACTAAGCGCTTGGGAAGTACAAGTTGGCAACATATAGAGATAGTCCCTACCCAACAGTGGGCTCGCAGTCTAGGAGGGGGGAGACAGACAACAAGACAAAGCATATTAACAAAATAAAATAAATAGAATAGATATGTACAAATAAAATAAATAAATAGAGTAATGAATACGTACAAACATATATACATATATACAGGTATATACATATATACAGGTTCACAGGAAAGTGTTAAGCACTTACTATATAATAATTGATAATAATAATTCCATATCCGTTAAGCGCTTGCTATGTGCCAGGCAGTGTGCTAAATGCTGGGGTAGAAACAAGTAACTCATTCATTCATTCAACCGTATTTATTGAGTGCTTACTGTGTGCAGAGCACTGTCCTAAGCGCTTGGGAACTACAAATCGGCAACATAAAGAGACAGTTCCTACCCAACAATGGGCTCACAGTCTAGAAGAAGTCTAATCAGATTGAACTCAGACCTTGTCCCACATACGGCGTGGCTCCGTGGAAAGAGCCCGGGCTTGGGAGCCAGAGGTCATGGGTTCTAATCCCTGCTCCGCCACTTGTCAGCTGTGTGACTTTAGGCAAGTCACTTAACTTCTCTAGGCCTCAGTTACCTCATCTGTAAAATGGGGATTAAAACTGTGAGCCCCACGTGGGACAACCCGATCACCTTGTATCCCCCCAGCACTTATTACTCTATTTATTTTACTTGTAGATATTGACTACTCTATTTATTTTATTTTGTTAATATGTGTTGTTTTGTTGTCTGTCTCCCCCTTCTAGACTGTGAGCCCGCAGTTGGGTAGGGACCATCTCTATATGTTGCCAACTTGTACTTCCCAAGCGCTTAGTACAGTGCTCTGCACACAGTAAGCGCTCAATAAATACGATTGATTGATTGATTGATACAAGGTGGCAACATATAGAGAGGGTCCCTACTCAACAGTGGGCTCACAGTCTAGTCTGTAAACTTGTTATGGGCAGAGAACAAACCTATCAACTCTACTGAATTGTATTCTCCTAAGTACAGAGCTCTGCACACAGTAAGCACTCAATGAATAATAATAATAATGACTTTTATTAAGCGCTTACTATGTGCAAAGCACTGTTCTAAGCGCTAGGGAGGTTACAAGGTGATCAGGTTGCCCCACTGGGGGCTCACAGTCTTAATCCCCATTTTACAGATGAGGACTGTGAGCCCACTGTTGGGTAGGGACCGTCTCTATATGTTGCCAACTTGTACTTCCCAAGCGCTTAGTACAGTGCTCTGCACACAGTGAGCGCTCAATAAATACGATTGAATGAATGAATAAATGAGGTAACTGAGGCACAGAGAAGTTAAGTGAGTTGCCCAAAGTCACACGGCTGACAATTGGCAGAGCCGGGATTTGAACCCATGACCTCTTGACTCCAAAGCCCATGCTCTTTCCACTGAGCCAACGATTGATTGATCGAATAATCAGGGTAATTTCAAGAATTTACCCCTCCTCGTTATTGAAGAACTGGGGATATTTATTCTCATAATAATAATAATGTTATTTGTTAAATGATTACTAAGTGACAAGGGCTGTTTTAAGTGCTGGGGTAGACACAAGTTAATCACATTGGACACAGTCCTTGTCCCACGTGGGGCTCACAGTCTTAATCCCCATTTTACAGATGAGGCAACTGAGGCCCAGAGAAGTGAAGTGACTCGCTCAAGGTCAAGTGGTGGAGCTGGGATCAGAACCCAGGCTCTTCTGACTCGGAGGCCCAGGCTCTTGCCGCTAGGTTCTTCTGTAACTCCCCCAGCGCTTAGTACAATGTTTCATTCATTCATTCAATCGTATTTATTGAGCGCTTACTGTTAGTCATATGCCATTATTTTTGGAGAAAATGGAAACTCGGAGATGGTAACTGAGTTCCTAAAAGGCACAAATAGGTTCGGGAAAAGAACGTAAATATGGGCTCAACTTACCCACGTTCTTCTCTGGTCTGTGTAAGCAATTAGTATAGTGCTTTGCATGTAGTAAGAGCTCAATAAATACGATTGAATGAATAAAGATTACGAGACTATTTAGTGTGCAGTTTACATTCTCCCCTCTGGACTGTAATTCTGGGCAAGGAATGAGGCTGCTTATTCCGTTGTATTGTACTCTCCCAAAACCTTAGTACAGAGCTCTGCACCATAGTAAACGCTCAATAAATACCATTCATTCATTCAATCGTATTAATTGAGCACTTACTGTGTGCAGAGCACTGTACTAAGCGCTTGGGAAGTACAAGTTGGGAACATATAGAGACGGTCCCTACCAAACAACGGGCTCACAGTCTAGAAGGGGGAGACAGACAACAAAACAAAACATATGGACAGGTGTCAAGTCAACAGTAAAAACAGAGATAAATACATATTTATATATTACATACAATATACATGTTATATATAAATATTATATATATATGTATATAAATAAATAGAAATACCACATGCAGCAAGGAGAATGGAGGGAGGGCAAAACAGATCTGTGCTAGTCTCTCTGTTTCCCACCAACCTTACCACTAATTGACTGATTGATTTAGACTGTAAGCTCATTTTGGGCAGGGAATATGTCTGTTTATTGTTGAATTGTATTCTCCCAAGCACTGAGTTCAGTGCTTTGCACACAGTAAGCGCTTAAAAAATGCAATTGACTGACTGCTTCATTGTTCCCCCAAGGACAACCTCTTTACAACCTCCAATTCCTCTCCAAATCCAACCGTCAACTTGTAGGATTCTGGACGTTGAACTGTACTTTCCAAGCGCTTAGTACAGTGCTCTGCGCACAGTAAGCGCTCAAGAAATACAACCGGCTGACTGAATGAATGTTGGATTTGGGATTTGGAATGACTTTTCCCCCGAAGAATCCTGAACACATTGTCTCTTTCTATGTTCCCCGTAAAGGAGAACGTAGATTCGTAAATACGTATGTACATTTTGCCTGTGGTAGCCAAATTTCAAATGCTGAAATTTAGGAGATGGAAAAATGGTTAAAAAAATGTTTTTTTCTATTAAAAGGAACCTGAGTCCGAATGTGACCTTGCATAGGTGTTTGTCTCCCTCTAGTGAGAAATCGCTGGACTTTCTGCATTATCAATCGGTGGTACTTATTGAACGCTTACTGTGGGCCGGGCACTGTACTAAGCGCTTAGGAGCATCCACTATCATAGAGTTAGGAGACACGATCCTGTCTCAGAAAGACCTTAGACTGTGAGCTCGCTGTGGGCAGGGATTGTCACTCTTGATTGCGGCATCATACTTTCCCAAGCGCTTAGTACAGTGCTCTGCACACAGTAAGCGCTTAATAAATACGATTGAAGGAAGGAATGCAGGGGGTGACAGACATTAAAAATGAGTTACAGATGGAAATGAGACTCCAAATTAGAAATTAGTCAACAAATCGTATTAGCATTAGAAATGAGTCAACGGATTAAACAGAATCTTTTTGATCTCACTAATAATAATAATAATCATGGTACTTGTTAAGCGCTTACTATGTGCCAAGCACTGTTCTAAGCGCTGGGGGAGATATCCCCATCCATCATTCAGTCAGTCCTCCTTATGAGCCACGAGAAGCGGCGGGGCTCAGGGGAAAGAGCCCGGGCTGGGGACTCCGAGGTCATGGGTTTGAATCCCGCCTCCCCCACTTGTCAGCTGTGTGACTTTGGGGCAGCCACTTCACTTCTCTGGGCCTCAGTTGCCTCATCTGTCAAATGGGGATGAAGACGTGGGACAACCTGATCACCTTGTAACCTCCCCAGAGCTTAGAACGGTGCTTTGCACATAGTAAGCGCTTAAGCAATACCAACATTATTAGTAGTAGTAGTATTCTCTGTGCCTCAGTTCTCTCACCTGTAAAATGGGGATGAAGACTGTGAGCCCCCCCGTGGGACAACCTGATCACCTGGTAACCTCCCCAGCGCTTAGAACAGTGCTTGGCACATAGTAAGTGCTTAACAAATGCCGTCATTATTATTATTATTATATAAGGTAAATCAGGTTGTCCCACATAGGGCTCACAGTCTTAATCCCCATTTTATAGATGAGATAACTGAGGCACAGAGAAGTTAAGTGACTTGCCCAAAGTCACACAGCTACGTGGTGGAACCGGGATTAGAACCCATGACCTCTGACTCCTAAGCCCGTGCTCTTTCCGCTACACCACACTGCTTCTCTGGTGTGGCCCCGGTAATTTCAGTTGATGGGGTCCAATACTTCCTCGCTACCAATAATCACATGGGAATTTCCCAGACTCTGTCCCCTGTACAGCACGGCGTAGTGGATAGAGCATGGTCCTGGGTTCTAATCTCAGCACTGCCACTTATCTGCTGTGTGACCTTGGATGAATCACTCTGCTTCTCTGTGCCTCAGTTACCTCATCTGTAAAACGGGATGGAGCCAGTGAGCCCCACGTGGGACTGGGACTGTGTCCAACCAAATTTGCTTGTATCCACCCCAGATATGTGCCTGGCACATAATAAGCTCTTAAATACTATAATTATTATTAATCATTTCTATCATAACCTATCATAATGATTTATTGATTGGTTGAAAACCTAGGTTCTCCACCTAATTACTCGGGAATTTCCTATGCTTTCTATCATCTCCTATTCACTCATTCAGTTCAATCATTCCATCGTATTTATTGGGCGTTTATTGTACTCAGAGCACCGTACTAAGCGCTTGGGACAGTACCACATAACAAGAAACAGTCACTTCACTTCTCTGTGCCTCAGTGACTTCAACTGTAAAATGGGGATTATTAATGATAATAACAATGATGGCATTTGTTTTTGGCATTTGATGGCTTTTAGACTGTGAGCCCACTGTTGGGTAGGGACTGTCTCTATATGTTGCCAACTTGTACTTCCCAAGCGCTTAGTACAGTGCTCTGCACACAGTAAGCGCTCAATAAATACGATTGATTGTTTGATTGATTGTTAAGCGCTTACTATGTGCCAAGCACTGTTTAAGAGTATATGCTCCATGTAGGGCAGGGACTGCGTCCAACCTGATTAACTTGTATCTACCACAATGCTTAGAACAGTGCTTGGCACATATAAGTGCTATAATTATTACAAACAGACACCTTCCCTGCCCACTGTCAACCCACTGGCTCCTTTCCCTCCACCTCTGCCTTCAGACATGCTCTTCTGTAGAAAAAATGATATTTGTAATTTATTTATATATCTGTAACTTATTTACAGATCTGTAACTTATTTATATATCTGTAGTTTTGATATCTGTAATTTATTTATATATCTGTAGTTTATATATCTGTAATATATTTACATATCTGTAGTTTATATATCTGTAATTTATTTATATATCTGTAATTTCTTTGTATTGATGTCTGCCTCCCCTCCTCGAAACTGTAAGCTCATTGTGGGCAGGGGATATGCCTGTTTTTTGATGTATCATACTCTTATTGATCAATCAATCAATCATATTTATTGAGCGCTTACTGTGTGCAGAGCACTGTACTAAGCGCTTGGGAAGTACATCATACTCTCCCAAGCACTTAGTACAGTGCCCTGCACACAGTAAGCGCTCAATAAATACGATTGAGTTGCCCCTTACCTTATCAGAAATCTAGGTGGGCCTCACTGTGGGAAACCACTGGGTTTTGCTCCTTCCGTGACAAATCCACTTGACTTCCCCGCTCTACGGCCTAGAGTTTGGACGCCCGCTCTCCCAGGAGACGGCCAATTTCCAAACACGGAGTCCCACAAGTACTTGTGGGAAATAACAGAAGGAAGACATACCTGAACCACAGGCAAAAATACGTACCTTCATAGCTCCCACAGCTTGGAAGGTGACGGCTAATCTTGATGGCGTCAGAGCCGCCAGCATAGCGTTGAATCTCGCGTTTGGGTTTTTCACGGGCGAGTGGTACTGGCCGTCTGGAGCAACTGAACCGAACCTAAATGGGGAGGGGGAAGAGGAGGGAAGGGAAAGAGGGAAAAACAGTTCAAGCACAAAAGCAGTTTCCGCTTGGAATATCTGAAGAGCCCTCCCTTTGCCCATCCGCCAAGCTAGCTCTCTTCCTCCCTTCAAGGCCCTATTGAGAGCTCACCTCCTCCAGGAGGCCTTCCCAGACTGAGCCCCTTCCTTCCTCTCCCCCTCGTCCCCCTCTCCATCCCCCCCTTACCTCCTTCCCTTCCCCACAGCACCTGTATATATGTATATATGTTTGTACATATTTATTACTCTATTTATTTATTTATTTATTTTACTTGTACATATCTATTCTATTTATTTTATTTTGTTAGTATGTTTGGTTTTGTTCTCTGTCTTCCCCTTTTAGACTGTGAGCCCACTGTTGGGTAGGGACTGTATATGTTGCCAACTTGTACTTCCCAAGCGCTTAGTACAGTGCTCTGCACATAGTAAGCACTCAGTAAATACGATTGATGATGATGAAGAGCAAATCTTCCATCCCTCGGTATAGTCCTCCTCAGCTCAAAATTCACATGCCTCGATGGCGGGCACTCTGGTTTTTTTTGCCAATCAGACAGCGTTAGATCACCACAAAGGGTCCTGCCATCCTAATTATCCAGACTACAGCCTGCAATAAAGTCCCCAAATTCTCCAGTCACTCCCACAGGTAAATATCCTAATAATAATTGTGGTACTTGTTAATATTTCACTATGTGTCAAGCACTGGTCTAAGTACTGGGGTAGATATGAATTAATCAGGTTTGACATAGTCCCTGCCCCAAATGGGGCTCACATTCTTAATCCGCACCGGACAGATTAGGGACCTGAGGCCTAGAGAAGTGAAGTGACTTGCTCAAGGTCACATAGCAAACACGTGACGGAGGCAGGATTAGAACCCAGGTCCTTCTGACTCCCAAGACCGTGATCTACCCACTAAGCCACGCTGCTTCTACGATGCACCCTGGAACTAATCGTCCTGCCTTCTGCTGAGGTTTCCCGAACCCTAATCTCCCTCCTTCCTTCCTCAAATGACAGATGTACTTATTGAGTGCCTATTTGGTGTGGTACATTATATCAGGCTCTCGGGAAGAACAGAATGAAAAAGCGACTTGTCCCCTGCCCCATTCTAATAGGAGAGACAAACAGAAGCAGGGTGGCCTAGTAGCCACATCCTGCCTCTGGCCTGGAATGCCCTCCCTCCTCATATAATAATAATAATAATGATGGTATTTGTCAAGCGCTTACTATGTGCAAAGTACTGTTCTAAGCGCTGGGGAGTTTACAAGGTGATCAGGTTGTCCCATGGGGGGGCTCACAGTTTTAATCCCCATTTTACAGATGAGGTAACTGAGGCACAGAGAAGTGAAGTGACTTGCCCAAAGTCACACAACTGACAGTTGACAGAGCTGGGATTTGAACCCATGACCTCTGAGTCCAAAGCCCATGCTCTTTCCATTGAGCCACGCTGCTTCCTTTGTCGGATATTATCTATATCCGACAGATAATTGCTCTCCCCGCTTCATAACCTTATCAAAGGCACATCTCCTCCGAGAGGTCTTCCCTAAACCCTCCTCTCCTTTTCTCCCACTCCCTTCTGCGCCGCTCTTACTTGCCTCTCCATTCACCCCCCCGCCCCCACAATCCCCACGGCACATATACACGTATCTGTCTATATCCGTAATTTATTTATTATATTTATATTAATGTCTGTCTCTCCCTCTAGACAGTGAGCTCGTTGTGAGCAGGGATGCATCTGTTTCTTGTTATACTGTACTCTCCCAAGTCCTGTAGAGAAGCAGCGTGGCTTAGTGGAAAGAGCCCGGGCTTGGGAGGCAGAGGATGTGAGTTCTAATCCCGGCTCTGCCACTTGTCAGCAAATCACTTCACTTCTCTGTGTCTCAGTTACCTCATCTGTAAAATGGGGATTAAGACTGGGAGCCCCACACGAGACAACCTGATAACCTTGTATCTCCCCCAGCTCTTAGAACAGTGCTTGGCACATAGTAAGCACTTAACAAATAGTTCAGTGCTCTGCACAAAGAAAGCAGTCAATAAATACAATTGAATAAACAAACACCATCATCAACAGTGCTTTGCACACAGTATGCACTCAATAAATACGATTGAATGGATGAATGGAAATCACTCAGTCAACGGGTTTTTTTTTTGAGTGCTTACTTTTTAGACTGTGAGCCCACTGTTGGGTAGGGACTGTCTCTTTATGTTGCCAACTTGTACTTCCCAAGCGCTTAGTACAGTGCTCTGCACACAGTAAGTGCTCAATAAATACAACTGATTGATTACTATGTGCAGAGCCCTATACTAGGCACTTGGGAGAGTATAATACTACAGAATTAGTAAGTATGTTCCTCACCCATAATGAGCTTACACTCAGAGGAGCTTGGGCCTGGGAATCAGAGGATTTAAATTCTAATCCCAGTTCCACCACCTGTCTGCTGAGTGACCTTCGGCAAATCACTTCATTTCACTGTGCCTCAGTTCCCTCATCTGTAAAATGGGAATTAGAACAGTGAGCCCTATGTGGGACAGGGACTGTGTCCACCCTGATTAGCTTGTAACTACCCCAGCCCTTAGTATAGTGCCTGGCACATAGTGAGCACCTAACAAATACCATAAAAAAACGTATTTACAACTACTTTTACATTTTCCCTACAGCATCCTGAGTCCGTTCAAATCCTGGTTCTATTTTTTTTAACGCAAATCCCGACTGAGCCCACCCCTTCCCTCTCCCCCTTCTCCCCCTCCCCATCCCCCCGCCTTACCTCCTTCCCCTCCCCACAGCACCTGTATATATGTATATATGTTTGTACGTATTTATTACTCTATTTATTTATTTATTTTATTTGTACATATTTATTCTATTTATTTTATTTTGTTAATATGTTTTGTTTTGTTGTCTGTCTCCCCCTTCTAGCCTGTGAGCCCGCTGTTGGGTAGGGACCATCTCCATATGTTGCCAACTTGTACTTCCCAAGCGCTTAGTATAGTGCTCTGCACACAGTAAGCGCTCAATAAATACGATTGAATGAATGAATTAATTAATTAAAACTCCCTGGGCCAGACTTTACTGGGCTGAAACAATCTGAGTTTGCGTTTGATTTAGGAGATAAGCGATGGATGAAATAACAGGGAGAAAATACGAACTTGCTCAGAAGATTCTCCCTGGGAATTCGAACCTGGTCGAACGTTAAGATGCCGTTATCCACACCGTGTAAACCTGGGGAGGCAAGGTAAAACAGAGTGAAAGAGAGAAGCACAAAGGGAAATCTAAGTTCCAGTATGAAAATCCGCCTCTACTCTTTATCAAATGTCAGAACACCCACTCTAAAACCATTAAGCCGTTTTATCAATCAATCCATCAATCAGTGGTATTTATTGAGTGTTTACTCTTTGGAGAGCACTGTACTAAGTGCTTGGGAGAGTATGACATAACATCATCATCATCATCAATCGTATTTATTGAGCGCTTACTATGTGCAGAGCACTGTACTAAGCGCTTGGGAAATACAAATTGGCAACACATAGAGACAGTCCCTACCCAACAGTGGGCTCACAGTCTAAAAGGGGGAGACAGAGAACAAAACCAAACATACCAACAAAACAAAATAAATAGAATAGATATGTACAAGTAAAATAAATAAATAGAGTAATAAATATGTACAAACATATATACATATACAAACATATACATATACAAACATATATACATATATGTATATACATTAGAGTTATGTATACGTATATGTATATATATATATGTGTATATGTATATGTATATGTATATACTAACATATACATAACAGAGTTGGTAGAAATGTGATCTTTATCCAGAGGTCTCTCTATGACTTTAAAATTTTTCATAGCAAAATTATACCTACCCAGGGCTTAGTTCAGTACTAAGCTGTTAATAAATATCATTAATTTTTTTAAAAGTCAATCGTATTTACTACTCTATTTATTTTACTTGTACATGTTTATTCTATTTATTTTATTCTGTTAATATGTTTTGTTTTGTTCTCTGTCTCCCCCTTCTAGACTGTGAGCCCACTGTTGGGTAAAGACCGTCTCTATATGTTGCCAACTTGTACTTCCCAAGTGCTTAGTACAGTGCTCTGCACACAGTAAGCGCTCAATAAATACGATTGAATGAATGAATGAATGATGAAAGAAGTCTCCTTGCTCAACATTTTAGAAGAAGTTTGTCCTCTACAACACTTACCCTATGTTATCAGGACATGGCCAAAATAGTTAAAATAACCTAGGGCCACTGATTCAATGTAACTTTTTTTTTAATGATATTTGTTAAGCACTGACTATGTGCCAGGCACTATACTAAACACTGGGGTGGATACAAGCTAATAAGGTTGGATGCAGTCCCTGTCCCACATGGTGCTCAATTAAATTAAAAATTAATCTCCATTTTACAGGTGAGATAACTGACACCCAGAGAAGTGAAGTGACTCGTCCAAGGTCCCACGGCAAACTCGCTCTGAGCAGGGAATGTGTCTGTTTACTGTTCTATTGTCCTCTCCCAAGTGCTTAGTATAGTGCTCTGCACACAGTAAGCACTCAACAAATATTCATTCATTCATTCAATCATATTTATTGAGCACACAGGAAGCGCTCAGCAAATACCATTTAAAAATTAAAAAGTCAATCGAGAGTATTTAAACTTAACTTCCCTGACTTCACCATGACCCCTCCTCAATCCCCAGCCTCCAATCAGCACATCCCAGGCATCCCCTCCCAACACATCTCCTCCTTTCCATCCTCCACCCAATCCCTCCCCATCCCTGTCATCCTATCTCAGCGCCACTCCTCATAATAATAACAATAATAATGGCATTTGTTAAGTGCTTACTATGTGCAAAGCACTGATCTAAGCGTTGGGGAGGTTACAAGGTGATCAAGTTGTCTCACGGGGGGGTGCTCACAGTCTTAATCCCCATTTTACAGATGAGGTAACTGAGGCACAGAGAAATCTAATAATAATAATAATAAGGGCATTTATTAAGCACTTACTATGTGCAAAGCACTGTTCTAAGCGCTGGGGAGGTTACAAGGCGATCAGGTTGTCCCACGGGGGGCTTCACCCCCATTTTACAGATGAGGTAACTGAGGTCCAGAGAAGTCAAATGACTTGCCCAAAGTCACACAGCTGACAATTGGCGGAGCCGGAATTTGAACCCATGACATCTGACTCCAAAGCCCGTGCTCTTTCCACTGAGCCAGCTACTTCTCTGGTGAGCATCCCCTTCCCCTGCTCCAGCCCCCATCAACCCACTCCCATCCAACCCCAACAACCTCAACCAAGTGCAGCTCGTGGAACCCCCAACTCCATCATGGGGAAACTGACCTGTTCCTGAAGCAGTCACCCCTCCTCCTCGCTATCAATGAAACCTGGCTCTCCCCAGACGACACGGTCTCCCCCATTGTTCTCTCTCCAGAGGGGACCTCATCTTCTCCCCACTCCCCCAGACTTGGGAAAGGAGGAGGTGTCAGCTTCCTTCTTGAGCCCCAAAGCCGCTTTCACCCCATTCCCCCTCCTTCATCCCTTTCTTTTCCTTCCTTCAAAGTCCATATCATCCGCTTCTACCACCCACTCCAGATCCTAGTCACGGTCATCTTCCGCCCCCCCAGATCCCACCTCCAACTTCTTTAACTCTTTTGATCCTCTTCTCTCATTCCTTCTCTCTGTCCCCATCCCTCCGTTGAGCCTTGGGGACTTCAGTACCCACAGAGGTGTCCCTGACTAACTGAATCCCGGCCTCACACAGGGCTCAGGGTCTAAGTAACCGCTTCTTATCGGTTGCCCCCTCAGACAACTGACCTTCCTTGTGCCCCATGTCAACTGTTGTCACTCCCGGATGGAGGTGTCCGCTCTGGTCCCGGATGGGGACAATGAAACAGTGAGGGCCTAAAGGGGAAAAATAATGGGAGATGCTGAGTGTGAGATTCCCCCCTGCCAAATAAGTAAGATTCCCTGGAGGCTATTATTTCCTCTTCAAAATTTAAAAACGTCCAGTTTTCATGCATATATTATAGTTCATCTACCTCACCACCGACTCCTTGCCCACATCCTCCCTCTGGCTTGGTACTCCTTCCCCCTCCATATACGTGTTAGACACAATTTTTGCGGAGGAAAGACTTTCCAGGCCAGAGGCAGGCCATGGGCGAGGGGTCACAGAGAAATAGACAAGATTGAGGCATAGTGAGAAGGTTAGCATTGGAGGAGCCAAGTGTGCATGCTGGTTTGTAGTAGGAGATGAGAGAGGCGAGGTACAAGGGGGCAAGGTGACTGAGTGCTTTATAGCTGATGGTGAGGAGTTTTTGTTTGACACAGAGGTGGACGGGCAACCACTGGAATTTTTCAATGTCCTGAACGTTTCTGTAGAAAAATGATCGATGCAGCAGAGTGAACTGGAATGGGGAGACATAGGAGGCTGGAAGGTCAGCAAGGAGGCTGATATAGCAATCAAGGCGGGATAGGATAAGTGCTTGAATTAATGTGGCAGCAGTTTGGAAGGAGAGGAAAGGGCAGATTGTAGCGATGTTGTGAAGGTGGGACCGACAGGATTTAGTGATGGATTGAACATGTGGATTGAGTGAGAGAAATGAGTCAGGAATAAGGCTAAGGTTATAGGCTTGTGACACAGAAAGGATAATGGTGCCGTCTACAGTGATGGGAAAATAGGGGAAGGACAGGACTTGGGAGGGAAGATAAGGAGTTCAGTTCTGGACACCTTAAGCTTGAGGAGGTGGGAGGACACCCAAATAGAGTTGTCTTGAAGGCAGGAAGTGCAAGACTGCAGAGAGGGAAAGAGATCAGGGCTGGAGATGTAAATTTAAGAATCATCAGCATAGAGGAGATAGTTGAAGCCATGGGAGCGAATGAGTTCTCCAAGGGAGTGGATGGAGATGGAGAATAGAAGGGGACCCAGAACTGAACCTTGAGGGACCCCCACAGTTACGGGGTGGGAGGCAGAGGAGGAGCTCACGAAGGAGACTGAAAATGAACGGCAAGAGAGATAAGAGGAGAACGAGGAGAGGACAGTGAAGCCTAGGTTGGATAAGGTTTCCAGGAGATGGGGGTGGTCGACAGTGTTGGAGGCACCTGAGAGTTCGAGGAGGGTTAAGATGGAGTAGAGGCCTTTGGATTTGGCAAGAAGGGGATCATTGGTGACCTTTGAGAGGGTGGTTTCTTTGGAGTGAAGGGGACTGAAGCCAGACTGGAGGTGGTCAAGGAGAGAGCTGGAGGAGAGGAATTTGAGACAGTGGGTTGCTCAAGGATTTTGAAGAGAGATGGCAGGAGGGAGATGGGATGATCACCGGAGGGAGCCATAGGGTCAAGGGAGAGTTTTTTGGGATGGGGAGACATGGAAGGGAATGCTTAAAAACAGTAGGGAAGAAGCCACTAGAGAGCAAACAGTTGAAGATGGCTGTTAGGGAGGTGGTAAGTGTTTGGATAAAGTGCGAAGGAATAGGGTCAGATGTGCAGGTGGAGCAGGTGGATTTTGAGAGGAGGCAGGAGATTTCCTCTAGAGATACTGCTGGGATAGATGGAAGAGTTGAAGAAGAGGCAGGAGGAAGCAGGAACTGAGGAGGGGTAGGAGAGATTTTAGGAAGATCGCACCTGATAGCATTAATTTTCTTAATAAATTAGGTGGCCAGATCATTGGAGTCAAGGGATGGGGAGGCTGGGGGGACAGTGGGCCTGAGGAGGGAGTTAAATGTCTGGAACAACTGGCGAGGGTGATGGGCATGGGTGTCAATAAGGGTGGAAAAATCATTTTGCCGGGCAGAGGAGAGGGCAGAGTTAAAGCAGAGAGGGCAGAGTTCAAGTAAAAGAAACAGAAACCCTGGGTGAGACAGTTCTGGGGAAGGAAATGTTAATTATACACCTGTCTTTTCAGACAACTTTGAAAGACAGCTAGGTATATATGAAACATATATCAATCAATCCTATTTACTGAATGCTTACTTTGTGCAGAACACTGTACTAAGAGCTTGGGAGAATACAGTACAACATAGTTGGTAGACATATCCCTAGCCCAAACTGAGCTTACAGCCAAAAGGGAGAAACAGGCATTAATATAACCAAATAAATTATGAATATGTACATAAATGTTGTGGGGATATATATAATATATGCTATATGTATATATAAATATATATAAATGATACATACATAGCCCAAAGTTTTACTCTTTAAAGCATCTCCCTCCCAAAAGGAAGCTCATCATATCCTCTTATTTGAACGAAAATAAGAACTGAATTGTATCATAATCATCATTATCATCAACAGTATTTATTGAGCACTTACTATGTGCAGAGCTCTTTATTAACTTTGTTCTCTCATCTCTCTGGCCGCTCACTCTCAGTCTCTTTCACGGGCTCTCCTCTGCCTCCCACCCGCTAACTGTGGGAGGTCTGGGTCCCCTTTCATTCCCTATCTATACCCACTTGGAGAACTCATTCACTCCCATAGCTTCAACTACCACCTCTATGCAGATGATGCCCACATCTACATCTCCAGCCCTGATCTCTGTCCCTCTCTGCAGTTTCTCATCTCCTCCTGCCTTCAAAACGTCTCTACTTGGATGTCCTCTTGTCAACTCAAGCTTAATACATCTAAAGCTGCTCTGCACACAGTAAGTGCTCAATAAATATGATTCAATGAATAAAACTGAACTTATTTTCCCACACAAACCCTGTGCTCCCCTTGACTTTCCCATCACTGTAGACAGCGCTACCATCCTTCCTGTCTCACGAGCCCATAACCTTGGTGTTAACCTTGATTCCTCTTTCATTCAATCAACATATTCAAGCCATCACTAAATCCTGTCGTTCCAACGTCACAACATCGCTGAAATCCACCTTTTCCTCTCCATCCAAACTGCTACCACGTTAATTTAAGCACTTATCCTAACCTGCCTTGACTACTGTATCAGCCTGACCTCCCAGCCTCCTGTCTCTCCTCACTCTAGTCCATACTTCACTCTGCTGCCCGGATCGTTTTTCTACAAAAACGTTCGGGTCGTTTCCCCGCTCCTCAAGAAACTCCATTGGTTGCCCATCCACCTCCTCATCAAACAGAAACTCCTCACTATCGGCTTCAAAGTTCTCAATTACCTTGCCCCTCCTACCTCATCTTGTTACTCTCCTACTATAATCCAGCCTGCACACTTTGTTCCTCTAATGACAACCTTCTCGCTCTACCTCCATCTCGTATATCTCGCCGCCAACCCCTCACTCACATCCTGCCTCCAACCTGGAATGCCCTCCCTCTTCATATCAGAGAGACAATGACTCTCCCCTGCTTCAAAGCCTTATTGAAGGCACATCTCCTCCAAGAGGCCTTCCCTGACGAAGCCCGTCTTTCCTCTTCTCCCACTCCCTTCTGCGTTGCCCTGACACGCTGCCTTTATTCATTCTCCATCGCAGCCCTACAGCACTTCTGTACATTTCTGTAATTATTTATATTAATGCCTGTCTTCCCCTCTAGACTGTAAACTCATTGTGGGCGGCCGGTTCATTTTTATTCTGTACCCTCCCAAGTGCTTAGTAAAGTGCTCTGCACACAATTAGCACTCAATAAATACTATTGAATGAATGAATACCAAGTGCTTGGGAGAGTACAACAGAGTTGGCAGACATGTTCTCTGCCCACAACCACAGATATTAATATAAACAATTTATAATATGTAATTTAATGATATGTACATAAGTGGTGTGAAATCGTGTAATTCCAAGTCACTGAATAATCCTATGTGGTAATGTTGATACCAAGCCTACAGTGCTTTAAAGAATTGAAAGTCACAAACCTTGGGAGATTCCATTTATGATTAATTGTGCAAATACAGCTGCATAATTGCCTGACATTGCATTTCCAATATACATCTTTTTGGCATTTTCACAAGGTGTGTGGATTATAAATTCCTGCATGGAGACACAAGGGCAAAGAGTTATTTTCTTTCTTATACGTACGCAAATCCCAAGAGCCACAAAATGTTGTAGAGGTCTTAATTTCCAAGTTCAAGGGCAGTGAAGAACTCGGAGAGATAGTAGCATATTTTAAGGTTGCAAACATAAGAATAATTGTGGTTTTCGTTAAGGGCTTACTATATGCCAAGCACAGGGAAAGGGCTTTACCCCACTTGATGGGAGGAGGGGAAGGTCCAAGCCCCACATGAGACACAGATTGCATTCAACCTGATATCTTGTATCTAACTCAATGCTTAGTACAGTGTTTGTCATATAGTACCCACTCACTAAATACCATAAGCAACACATACCATAAGCAGAAAGCACTGAGAAAGAGACAAGTTAATCTCATCAGACACAATCTCTGTCTCACAGGAGACCCACAGTCTAAGAAGACGGAAACCGGGTATGAAATCTCCATTTTAAAGACAAGGAAATAGAGGAAAGAGATGTAAAGTGACTTACCCAAGGTTACACAGCAGGTAAGTGGCAGAGGGAGGATTAGAACCCAGATCCTTGACTCCTCACTCTCATTCAACCCACATATTCAATCTATCACTAAATTCTTCTAGACTGTGAGCCCGTCTTCTAGACTGTGAGCCCATTGTTGGGTAGGGACCGTCTCTGTATGTTGCCAACTTGTACTTCCCAAGCGCTTAGTACAGTGCTCTGCACACAGTGAGCGCTCAATAAATACGATTGAATGAATGAATACGATTGAATGAATGAATGAATCACTAAATCCTGTCGGCTCAAACGTCACATCAATAAAATCTGCACTTTCCTCACCAAACAAATTGCTACCATGCTCATCCAAACATTTATCCTATCTTGCCATGATTATCAGCCTCCTTGATGATCTCCCTGCCTCCTGTCTCTCTCCACTCCAGTCCACACTTCACACTGCTGTCCAGGTCATTTTGCTGCAGAACGTTTGGTCCGTGTTTTTTCCACTCCTCAAGAACCTCCAGTGATTGTCCATTCACCTCCACATCAAACAGAAACTCTACAGTGCTCTGCACACAGTAAGCACTCAATAAATACGATTGAATGAATCGGTTTTAAAGCACTCAATCACCATGCCCTCTCCTACCTTCCCTTGCTGATTTTCTACTACAACCCAGCCAGCTCACTTCACTTCTCTAATAGCCACCTACTCACTGTACTTCAATCTCGTCACCGACCTCTCAGCCCCGACCTGCCTCTCTCCTGGAACGCCCTCCCTCTTCATATCCGACAGCCGATCGCTCTCCCCACCTTCAAAGCCTTATTGAAAGCACATCTCCAAGAGGCTTTCCCCAACTAAACCCTCGGTTCTTCTCCCACTCCCTTCTGCATCACCTTTATAACTTGGAATTGCATCCTTTATTCATCCCACTCTCAGCCGCACAGCAATTACGTACACATCCATAATTTCTGTATTTATATTAACGTCCGTCTCCCCCTCTAGGCTGTAAGCTCACTGTGGCCAGGGAACATGTCTATTAAATTTGCTGTAGTGTACTCTTCCAAGTGATTAGTATATTGCCCTGCACATAAAGACAGGGAATGGGACAGAGACATGGAATAGTGACTGTTTCCGGCCTGATTAACTTGTATCTACCCCAGCACTTACAACAGTCCTTGACAAATGGTAAGCACTTAAATACCATTATTATTAGTAGTAGTAGCATATTATCCTTATTATCATTATTATAGTAATAATAATAATAATGATGGCATTTGTTAAGCACTTACTATGTGCAAAGCACTGTGCTAAGTGCTGGGGAGGATACAAGGTGATCAGGTTGTCCCACATGGGGCTCACAGTCTTAATCCCCATTTTACAGATGAGGGAATTGAGGCCCAGAGAATTCAAGTGACCTGCCCAAAGTCACACAGCTGACAAGTGGCGGAGCTAGGATTCGAACCCATGACCTCTGACTCCCAAGCCCGGGCTCTTTCCACTGAGCCACGCTGCTTCTTTAAGCACTTAATACGAATGACTGTGCGATTGATTGACTAACTGTCCCTTAGACTGCCCCACCTTTTTTTTTTCTCTGAATGTACAGGCAGGAATGAATTTGTGACTGCCCCGTATTTGAATGACAAACTGTGTTGAGAAGCAGCATGGCCTAGTGGATAGAGCATGAGCCTGAGAGTCGGAAAGTCATGGGTTCTAATCCTGGCTCTGCCACTTGTCTGCTGTGTGACCTTGGGCGAGTCACTTCACGGTGCCTCTGTTCCCTCATCTCTAAAATAGGGATTGAGACTGTGAGCCCCACATGGGACAGGGACTGTGTCCAACCTGATTTGCTTGTATCCACCCTAGCGCTTAGTACAGTGTCTGGCACATAGTAAGTGCTTAACAAATACCTTTATCATCAAGATCATAAAATGGGGATTAAGACTGTGAACTCCATGTGGGACACAGATTGTGCCCAACCTGATTGGTTTGTGTCCAGCTCAGCGCTTAATACAGTGCCTGGCACATAGTAAGTGTTTAACAAATGCAATTTAAAAAAAAAATGATGTCTTGCTGGACTTGAGAGCCAATGAGGTCAGGCTGCAGACTGTGTCCCATAATCTTCAACCTCCGGCCTCCCCAGAGGGGGCTACCAGACAATCTGACTCCCTCTCCCCTCTCCCCCCAGAACATGAAGAGACTCCGTTTGAACTTTAAAGAAAGGGACACGTTATTTAAAGCTCTTGGATGAATGTTTTATAACCTGTCTTGGATTTCTTGACCAATTAAAGGACCCATAAATGGTTCAGAAAGGCAGTTAATAAGAACGGTTGAAAAGGCATGTCCCTAAAAAGAGTGTAGAATAAAGGCGAACAAAACAAGATCAGTTTGGGTTTTTTTTTCTTTATAAATTCAACAGCTTCCAGTCATGGCAGCTAAGACACAGGGTACATAAGCTGGGGACTAAACGCTGTTATTTACTTGCTATTGTTCTCTAAAAGCTGAAACGTTGCTTCCTCTTCTCCCCTCTCATCAGAATAAGCTCTCCTTTATCACTCGGCGGTGTTTATTGAGCAGTTACGTGTGTGCAGATCGCTGTATAACAGAGCAAATAGACAGGATCCCTGTCCAGAAGGAGTTTGCCATCTAGTTTCCAATCTCAAGGCTGATTCCCCCTAGGTGACCATGTGCTAAAAATCTAAATGAACTTCCTCTTGAGTTGTGTCCACTGGCGGTTTCTTCAGGTAGACAAGAAACGGTGGGGCCTACTGAGAATAATAATAATAATAATGGCATTTATTAAGCGCTTAAATGTGCAAAGCACTGTTCTAAGCGCTGGGGAGGTTACAAGGTGATCAGGCTGTCCCACGGGGGGCTCACAGTAAGGCCCAGAGAAGTTAAGTGACTTGCCCAAAGTCACACAGCTGACAATTGGCAGAGCTGGGATTTGAAGCCATGACTTCTGACTTCAAAGCCTGTGCCCTTTCCACTGAGCCACGCTGCTTTTCAGCGAAGCAACGTGGCATAATGGGTAGAGCCCAAGCATCAGAGAGCCTGGGTTCTAATACCAGCTTAATCCACTTGTCTGCAGTGTGACCTTGGGCAAGTCACTTCACTCTTTTTTTTTAATGGTATTTGTTAAGCGTTCACTATGTACCATGCACTGTTCTAAGCGCCGAGGTGGATACAAACAAATCAGGTTGGACACAGTCCCTGTCCCATGTGGGGCTCACAGTTTCAATCCCTATTTTAGAGATGAGGGAACGGAGGCACAGTGAAGTGAAGTGACTTGCCCAAGGTCACACAGCAGACAAGGGACAGATCCGGGATTAGAACCCATGACCTTCTGACTCCCAGGGACGTGCTCTAACCACTCTGCCAAGCTGTTTCTCTGGGCCTCAGTTCCCTCATCTATCAAACGGGGATTAAGACTGTGAGCCCCACGTGGGACAGGGACTGTGTCCAACCACATTAACTTTTATCTACGTGAGAAGTGCTTAACAAATACTACTTAATAATAATAACATTTTGAGGGAAATGGGCAGGATATCCAGAACGGGGAATTATTCTCTCTTTACTTAACTGCAGCTGCCTATTTTGAGGATTTGGGTGAATGAACCCACACAGATTATCTCTGAGTGCAGACTGTAGAAAGTGTACAGGCCTCCCCCTCCAGCCAAAAAACACAGTCTTGGGGCCTAAAAACACATCCACTGACACGTGTTTGTGCAGGGGAAAGTTGAATGCGAGCCCAAATCCTCAGAAACATATGGGAGAAGCAGCACGGCGCAGTATTCTATTTATTTTATTTTGTTAATATGTTTTGTTTTGTTGCCTGTCTCCCCCTTCTAGACTGGGAGCCCACTGTTGGGTAGGGACCGTCTCTTTATGTTGCCAACTTGTACTTCCCAAGCGCTTAGTACAGTGCTCTGCACACAGTAAGCGCTCAATAAATACGATTGAATGAATGAGTGAATGAATAGAGCACGAGCCTGAAAGTCAGAAGGTCGTGGGTTCTAATCCCAACCCTGCTACATGTCCGCTGTGTGGCCTTGGGCATGTCACTTTACTTCTCTGGGCCTTAGTTCCCTCATCTGGAAAATAGGGTTTGAGAGTGTGAGCCCCACGTGGGACAGGGACTGTGTCCAACCTGATTTGCTTGTATCCTCCCCAGCACTTAGTACAGTGCCTGGCACACAGTAAGCACTTAAATACCACAGTTAATCAATTAATTAATTACAGGGACCAGTGAAACTTTCTAACTCAAGTTCCTGGAAGTCTCCACAGTCTCACTGAGCTAACAAATGGGCAGTCTGGCTAAACCTGGACCCCATTTTTCATTTGTTTGTTTCTTTTTAGGTATTTGTTAAACTCTTACTATGTGCCAGGCACTGCACTAAACACTGGGGGAGATCATGTTTTGTTTTATTGTCTGTCTCCCCCTTCTAGACTGTGAGCCGGTTGTTGGGTAGGGACCATCTCTATATGTTGCCGACTTGTACTTCCCAAGCGCTTAGTACAGTGCTCTGCACACAGTAAGTGCTCAATAAATACGATTGAATGAATGAATGAATGAATGAATCCAAAGCAATCAGGTGGGACCCAGTCTATACCCCACATGGGACATGGACAGTGTCCAACCTGATTTGCTTGTATTCACCCCAGAGTGTAGTACAGTGCCTAGCACATAGCACGTGCCTAACAAATACCCTACCCAAATACCCTTCAAGGCCCTACTGAGAGCTCACCTCCTCCAAGAGGCCTTCCCAGACTGAGACCCCTCCTTCCTCTCCCCCCTCCCCCTCCCCATCCCCTCCTTACCTCTTTCCCCTCCCCACAGCACCTGTATATATGTATATATGTTTGTACATATTTATTACTCTATTTTATTTGTACATATTTATTCTATTTATTTTATTTTGTTAATATGTTTTGTTCTCTGTCTCCCCCTTCTAGACTGTGAGCCCACTGTTGGGTAGGGACCGTCTCTATATGTTGCCAACTTGTACTTCCCAAGCACTTAGTACAGTGCTCTGCACACAGTAAGTGCTCAATAAATACGATTGAATGAATGAATGAAATACCACGAAAAAAACCAGACTGGGAAGCTTTACACTGGAGAGTTTTAGCCAGCTGTTATTCTTTCCTTTTCTTTTTTCTCTCTCCCCACTTTCTCCCTTCAATAGTTACCCTTTCCTCCTTCCTCTCTATCATGTCTTATGACTCTGTTTAATTGTACTATCTACCCACAGTAAGCACTCAATAAATGCCGATGACGATGATGATGTACTCTCCCAAGCACTTAGTAGAGAGTTCTGCACCGGTAAGCGCTCAATAAATATTCATTTAATCAATCATATTTATTGAGCGCTTACTGTGTGCAGAGCACTGTACTAAGCACTTGGGAAGTACAAGTCATATTAAGCGCTCTATGTGCAAAGCACCGTTCTAAGCACTGGGGGGGTTACAAGGTGATCAGGTTGTCCCACGGGGGGCTCACAGTCTTAATCCGCATTTTACAGATGAGGTAACTGAAGCACAGAGAAGTGAAGTGACTTGCCCAAAGTCACACAGTTATCAATTGGCAGAGGCAGGATTTGAACCCATGACCTCCGACTCCAAAGTCCGGGCTCTTTCCACGCTGATTGTTTGATCTGTGGTTACCACTGTTCACTACTGCAGAGGATTAGCAGTATAGTCAGGATGGAGAAGACCAAAGCAAGGCCATCTTAGCTTAAAAGTTCATCCCTTATTTACCTTTCCCTTCTGTTGGGTAAAAGTTTAAAATAAAACCCTCCCCCAGCCCCATCATAAAAAGCAGGATTAAAAATCCACAAGAGATTTCAATGCTTTTCAGGGGAAAAAAGGTGTATTTGATCTGTCACAACATTCTGAAAGGGAAACGGAGAAGAAAATATAAAAGCCAATGAATGGGAAATTCATTTCCATCCGTGTTTGTTTTGGAGTTTGGGCTAATCCCGGTGTGGATCGTGAGAACTGGGAGTTTTAGCTGTGGAAATATGGTATTAGTGTTAGCATTATTATCACTGTTATGGTCATCACTGCAGCTGATTCAGAAGGAAACCAAGGCCTACTGATTCCTGCTGTTTTCTGGCGAAAATGAGATGGGAACATGAAGATTTCAAGGGAAAAAACACTGTTGAAAAAATTCCCCTCTCAAATAAAAATTATCACATTACCTAAACCCCGGAAGCAAATTGATCAATTAAGCAATCAATCAATCAAGGATATCGAGTGCCTGCCATGTGCAGAGAACTATTCGGTGCACCTGGGAGAGAACAACAGAAGCAAAATGTATGATTCCTGACTCCCTAGAGTTTAGACAAACAGAAACTATTCACAAACAGCGGAAGTCGGAAGAAATGCAAGGTTGCAACCGGGAATCGCAAACGTAGAGAAGATCAAAAAATAATGATACGTGAAAAGTACCAGCAGGAACTGAGAAGAGGAGGTGGGGTGAGCCCGGCTAACAGAAGCAGCTTCAGGCAACAACAGGGTTAGTTACACCCCAAAAAACACAAAATAAAAGGTGGGGCAATTCATTCATACAATCAGTTGTATTTATTGAGCGCTTAGGGTGGGCAGAGCACTGTATTGATTGGTAGGGAAAGTACAACACGTTGTGGGACTCGCTGCCCACAACAAGCTTACAGTCTAGAGGGGGAGACAGATAATAATAATAATAATAATAATAATAATAATAATAATAATAATAATAATAGCATTTATTAAGCGCTTACTATGTGCAATATTAATATCTGCTCCCAGATTCTCCAACCCCATTCCATTCTGAACACCTAGATGGTGCCTAGAAACTGCTAAGGGATCCGGGTTCTAATCCTGATCTGCCATTTGCCTGCTGTGCGATCTTGGGCAAGACACTTAACTTCTCTGGGCCTCAGTTTCCTCATCCGTACCATGGGGGATTCGAAACGTGCTCTCCCTCCTATTTAGACTACGGCTCCCACGCTGGACAGGGATAATATCTGATTTAATCATGAGAAGCGGTGCGGTTCATCATCATCAATCGTATTTATTGAGCGCTTACTGTGTGCAGAGCACTGTACTAAGCGCTTGGGAAGTACAAGTTGGCAACATATAGAGACAGTCCCTAGCCAACAGTGGGCTCAAAGAGCACGAGCTTTGGAGTCAGAGGTCATGTGTTCAAATCCTGGCTCTGCCAAATGTCAGCTGTGCTCGCTTCGGCAGCACATATACTAAAATTGGACCGATACAGAGAAGATTAGCATGGCCCCTGTGCCAGGATGATACGCAAATTCGTGAAGCGTTCCATATTTTTTAACCAGCGCTTAGAACAGTGCTTTGCACAGCACTTAATAAATGCCATCATTATTATTATTACTGAACTTCTCTGTGCCTCAGTTGCCTCATCTGTAAAATGGGGATTCGAACCGTGAGCCCCCCGTGGGACAACCTGATCACCTTGGAACCTCCCCCGTGCTTAGAACAGTGCTTGGCACATAGTAAGCGCTTAATAAATGCCATCATTATTATTATAAGGGGAAGTTAACCTTGAACGGGAATGAAACTGGAAAATTTTTCACTCACAAGGTGATCGTTCGAATCGAGCCGGTGTTGAGAACACGCAACATGCCATTACCTGTGTGGCGAGGTCAAAGGTGGCTTCGGTCTCGATCCCCTTGACGTTACTACCGTGCCCCTGCTCGGTCATTGCAAACATCCCCGTGTATTTCTGCTCCTGCGGTGAATCAGAAACAAAAGACAGTCTTCAGGCAGCGTGGCCTAGTGGAAAGAGCCCAGGCCTGGCACTCAGAAGGAGCTGGGTTCTAATCCTGATCCGCCACTTGCCTGCTGCGTGATCCTGGGCCAGACACTTAACTTCTCTGGGCCTCAGTTTCCTCACTGCTCTCCCTCCTATTTAGACAACGGATCCCATGCTGGACAGGGATTGTATCTGAGCCCACTGTTGGGTAGGGACTGTCTCTATATGTTGCCAATTTGTACTTCCCAAGCGCTTAGTACAGTGCTCTGCACACAGTAAGCGCTCAATAAATACGATTGATGATGATTTAATCATCTGTATCGATCCCCGTCCTTTGCTTAGTACAGTGCTCAGCATGTGCAGTTATTATTCTTAATAGGAATACGGAAAGAGCCCGGGCCTGGGGTCAGAGGAACTGGGTTCTAATCCCAGCTCTGTCACCTGTCTGCCTTGGGACCTTGGGCAAGTCACTTCACTTCTCTGTGTCTCAGTTACCTCATCTGTAAAATGGGGATTAAGATGGTGAGCCCCATGTGAGACGGGGACAGTGTCCAACCCGATTAACTTGTATCTACCCCAGCACTTAGTACAGTGCCTGGCACATAGTAAGTGCTTAACAAGTACCATAAAGTAAAATAGAATGTAAATATAATGCTTTGAAAATTAAGTACTGAATTTATAAAAAATCTAGTTCATCATTGGTACATATTTACATCAATCACTGACCATATAACCACATTTATTGAGTTTTATATCACTGTTTTCTAATACAGATTCACAATAACAGTCATTATGGTATTCATTAAGAGTTTAGTATGTGCTTGTACTTGTACTGCGTGGCTCAGTGGAAAGAGCACGGGCTTTGGAGTCAGAGGTCATGGGTTCAAATTCCGGCTCAGCCAATTGTCAGCTGTGTGACTTTGGGCAAGTCACTTTCACTCACTCATTCATTCATTCAATCGTATTTATTGAGCGCTTACTGTGTGCAAAGCACTGTACTAAGCGCTTGGAAAGTACAAGTCGCCAACAATATAGAGACGGTCCCTACCCAACAATGGGCTCACAATCTAGAAGAGGGAGACAGACAACAAAACAAAACATGTAGACATAACTTAACTTCTCTGTGCCTCAGTTTCCTCATCTGTAAAATGGGGATTAAGACTGTGAGCCCCACGTGGGACAATCTGATCACCTTGTATTCCCCCAGTGCTTAGAACAGTGCTTTGCACATAGTAAGCACTTAACAAATACCATCATTATTATTATTATTATTATTACTGTGCTAAGCAATGGGCTCGATATAAGATAACCAGGTTGGACACAATCCTTATCCCTAATGGAGATCACAGTCTAAGGGAGTGGGAGAACAGGTATTTAATCCCTAGTTTACAGATGAGGAAACTGAGGCCCAGAGAAGTTAAGTGACTTGCCCAAAGTCTCACAGCAGGCAAGCAGCAAGGCTAGGATTAGAACCCAGGTCTCCTGACTCCTATCCCTGTATTCTTTCCACTAGGTCATCCTGCTTCTCCCATATTGCTTTCATCAATTTTGGATTGGGGGAATGCATTTTACATACTTTGTTGCTATTTTCTAGGGTTTCAATTCATTTCTGGGCTTTTTCACTTAATGCTATATTTTCATGGAACCAATTAAGAACCCTCACCAGAGAACAGCAGAAGCTACATGATCCTACTGCTCCCGGCAGAGGAATCAACAAAGGCACGGCTCTGAGTTCAAATTTTCCTCTAGCTCTGGATTCACCCTGGGAAATTTCTCACCCATTCTGTTCTGTGCTTCTCATCTATTCAACGAGGATAATGTTACCAACCTGCCTCCTAAGAAGGGCACTAGAATGAATTTCTATGAATGATAGCAGCATGGCCTAGCTGATAGAACATGGGGCTGGGAATCAGAAGGATCTGGGTTCTAATCCCGGCTCCGCCACGTGTCTGCTGTGTGACCTTGGGCAAATCACTTAACTTCTCTGGGCCTCGGATACCTCATCTGTAAAATGGGAATTAAAACTGTGGGCCCCATTTGGGACAGGGAATGTGTCCAACCCGATCAACTTATATCACCTCCAGTGCTAGAACAGTGTTTGACACATAGTGAGCACTTAGCGAGTACCATGACTATTATTATCATTCCTATTATTATTAATAATCACGAAGCTCTTTGCAAACATGCAAATCCATAATAACAGCAGATTTGAAAGATTCGCTGAGCAAATTCTACCTGTAGTGGCTGAAACCACTTAGCGACATGTTCTGGTTTTCCAAGATTCCTGATTGCACCACCGAACAGCCAGTAAATTATTCCGCACTGAAAAACAAAGCCAATGAAAATATCTGTCCTGTAGATTCAGCGTTTCTATGTTCAGGGCCAAGCCTTACACACGGCTGCTGATTTTTCGGGGACACAAATAGCAGTCAGGTTTTTCTGCCAGAAGACCAATCAAACAATCAATCAGTGGTGTTTCTTGGGCACTTGCTGAGTGCAGAACACTCTACTAAGCACTTGGGAGAGAGCACTAAAGTAGAGCCGATCCCTATCCTCAAGGACCAAAAAGATTGTCATGTTGTCCAAACTGACAGGACTGTGAGCCCACTGTTGGGTAGGGACTGTCTCTATATGTTGCCAATTTGTACTTCCCAAGCTCTTAGTACAGTGCTCTGCACATAGTAAGCGCTCAATAAATACAATTGATGATGATGATGATGATCCCTAATGTAAACTAATGAAGGACTGCTTTATATTCTACCAAGAGGGGAACACACCAAAGGCATGACCTAATTGACCACGGGGAGTCAGAAGACCTGGGTTCTAATCCTGACTCCGCCACGTGTCTGCTGTGTGACCTTGGGCAAGTCATTTCATTTCTCCGGGCCTCAGTTCCTTCATCTGTAAAATGGAGATGAAGACTGTGAGCTACGTGAAAGAGGGACTGTGTCAGACCCTATTATCCTGGATCTACCCCAATCAATCAATCAATCAATCAATCGTATTTATTGAGCGCTTACTGTGTGCAGAGCACTGTACTAAGCGCTTGGGAAGTACAAGTTGGCAACAGTACGGCTTAACAAATACTAAACAAATAACTTATCCAGCAGACAATGACTCTCCCCACCTTCAAAGCCTCCTCCAAGAGGCCTTCCCTGACTCATTTTCTTTTCTCACATTCCCTTCTGTGTCACCCAGCTTACTCCCTTTCTTTATTCACCCCTCCCTCAGCCCCAAAGCACTGATGTCCATATCCATAATTTATTCATTTATATCAATATCTGCCTCCCCCTCTAGACTGTAAACTTGTTGTGTGCAGGGAACGTGTCTGTTATATCGTTGTGCTGAACTCTCCCAAGTGCTTAGTACAGTGTTCTGCATAAAGAAAACGCTTAATAAACATGATAGATTGAAGCAGCGTGGCTCAGTGGAAAGAACACGGGCTTAAGAGTCGGAGGTCTGGGGTTCAAATCCCGGCTCCGCCAACTGTCAGCTGTGTGACTTTGGGCAAGTCACTTCACTTCTCTGGGCCTCAGTTATACCTCATCTGTAAAATGGGGATGAAGACTGTGAGCCCCTCATGGGACAACCCGATCACCTTGTTAACCTCCCCAGTGCTTAGAACAGTGCTTTGCACATAGTAAGCGCTTCATAAATGCTATCATTATTATTATTATTATTTAGAGTCGGAGGTCTGGGGTTCAAATCCCGGCTCTGCCAATTATCAGCTGTGTAACTTTGGGCAAGTCACTTAACTTCTCTGTACCTCAATTACCTCATCTGTAAAATGGGGATTAAGACTGTGAGCCCCCCATGGGACAACCTGCTCACCTTGTAACCTCTCCAGTGCTTCGAACAGTGCTTTGCACATAGTAAGCACTTAATAAATGCCATCATCATTATTATTATTATTATTATTGATTGAAATACCATAAAAAGCAAGTGCTCAATAAGTGCCACTGATTGATTGGTGAACTGAAGAGGATGGAAAATGCGATTCCTACTGGAATCCTTTCCTTTTTAAAAAAATTAATTCACTCAGTCGTAGTTATTGAGCACTTACTGTGTGCACAGCACTGTACTAAGAGCTTGGGAGAGGACAGTACAATAATAAACAGACACATCCCCTGCCCACAGGAGCTTACAGTCTAGATCAAAGGTTGTCTACAACTCTCTTATATTGTACTTTCCCAAGCACTTAATACAGTGCTCCACACACAGGAAGCACTCAAAAAGAGACCATGGATTGAGAAATATTTAACCAAACTCTTCTGCTCCTCCTTGTTTGCCGGAGGTGAGAGCTGGGCGGGGGAAGGAGGGATGGGGCACAGAATGCTTTAAAAGAGGAATTCCTTGGCAATGCTGAGCCTGTCCCCCTCGGCCCCCTCTCCATCCCCCCATCTTACCTCCTTCCCTTCCCCACAGCACCTCTATATATGTATATGTTTGTACATATTTATTACTCTATTTATTTATTTATTTATTTATTTTACCTGTACATACCTATTCTATTTATTTTATTTTGTTAGTATGTTTGGTTTTGTTCTCTGTCTCCCCCTTTTAGACTGTGAGCCCACTGTTGGGTAGGGACTGTCTCTATATGTTGCCAACTTGTACTTCCCAAGCGCTTAGTCCAGTGCTCTGCACACAGTAAGCGCTCAATAAATACAATTGATTGATTGATTGGAGGGAAGATAGCCAAGAGGAGACAATCGAACCCAGCAGGGCCCTGGCACCATCCCTGGAACTATTTTTTGTGTGTGGTATTTGTTCAGCGCTTACTATGGGTCAGCCACTGTGCTAAGCCCTGGAGTAGATCAGACACCTCACTGGACACAGTCTCTGTCCCACCGGGGATTCACAGTCTTACCGTCTAGACTGTAAACTTGTTACGGGCAGGGAACGTGTGGATAGAGGACGGGACTGGGAGTCAGAAGGTTATGAGTTCTAATCCTGGCTCCGCCACTTGTCTGCTGTGTGACCTTGGGCAAGTCACTTCACTTCTCTGGGCCTCAGTGACCTCATCTGTAAAATGGGGATTAAGACTGTGAGCCCCACATGGGACAACCTGACTACCTTGTATCTGTCTCAGCACTTAGAACAGTGCTTGGCACCTAGTAAGCACTTGACAAATACCATCATTATTATTATTACTCTCCCAAGTGCCTGGCACATAGTATGCACTTAATAAATACCAATGATTGGTTGAGTAATCCCCATTTTACAGATGAGGTCACTGAGTCACAGGCAAGTGAAGTGACTTGCTCAAAGTCGTGCAGCAAAAAAGTGGCAGAGATGGGATTAGAACCCAGGTCCTTCTGACTCCCAAACCCGTGCTCTAACCACTAGGCAATGCTGCTGGGAGCTAAGCTGCTTATGAGAAGCAGCGTGGCTCAGTGGAAAGAGCCCGGGGTTTGGAGTCAGAGGTCATGGGTTCAAATCCCAGCTCCGCTAATTGTCAGCTGTGTGACTTTGGGCAAGTCACTTCACTTCCCTGGGCCTCAATTCCCTCCTCTGTAAAATGAGGATTAAGATTGTGAGCCCCACGTGGGACAACCTGATCACCTTGCTTAGAACAGTGCTTTGCACATAGTAAGCACTTAACAAATGCCATCATCATCATCATTATAAGCCTGGAGTTGGGGCCGGGTGGGAGGTGGCAGGCCACAGGAAGATACTGGGCTAGTGGCCACATCTCGGGTGGTATTTGTTAAGCACTTACTTTGTGTCAAGCACACTTACAAGCCCTGGGGTAGATACAAGTGAATCAGGTTGGGCACAATCTCTCTCCCACACGGGGCTCACAGTCTTAAGCCCCGTTTTACAGATGAGATAACCGAGGCCCAGAGAAGTGAAGCGATTTGCCCGAGGTCACACAGCAGACAAGTGGAGGAACTGAAATTAGAACTCAGGTATCTTTCAGACTGTGAGTCAGACAGGAGGGCGGCAAAGAGGCAGCATATTCATAGGTGCCACCATCACTCTACGGTCTCCTGGTTTGGGAGATGGGAGAGAAGGGACGGGGAAGGACATCTTCAAATCTATCTTGCCGCCGTCCCCTTGCCCATCTCCTGCCTCTGGCCTGGAACTCCCCCTTCATAGCCAACAGACCAATCAATCAATCAATCAATCGTATTTATTGAGCGCTTACTATGTGCAGAGCACTGTACTAAGCTCTTGGGAAGTACAAATTGGCAACACATAGAGACAGTCCCTACCCAACAGTGGGCTCACAGTCTAAAAGGGGGAGACAGAGAACAGAACCAAACATACCAACAAAATAAAATAAATAGGATAGAAATGTACAAGTAAAATAAATAAATAAATAAATAAATAGAGTAATAAATATGTACAACCATATATACATATATACAGGTGCTGTGGGGAAGGGAAGGAGGTAAGATGGGGGGATGGAGAGGGGGACGAAGCAGGGTGGTCTAGTGGCTAGAGCCCGGGCCTGTGAGTCAGAAGGACCTGGGTTCTAGTCCCGGCTCCACCGCTTGTCTGCTGGGTGACCTCGGGCAAGTCACTTCACTTCTCTGCGCCTCGGTTACCTCATCTGTAAAATGGGGATTATGACAGTGAGCCCCCTGGGGGACATGGACTGTGTCCAGCCTGATTACCTTGATCTACCCCAGCGCTTAGAACAGTGCCTGGCACATAGTAAGGGCTTAACAAATACTATAAAAAAATTTTAAAAAACCACCACTCTCCCCACCTTCAAAGCCCTCCTAAGAAAACATTACCTTCAAGAGGCCTTCCCTGATTAGAGAAGCAATGTGGCTCAGTGGAAAGAGCAAGGGCTTTGGAGTCAGAGGTCATGGGTTCAAATTCATTCATTCATTCATTCAATCATATTTATTGAGCAATTACTGTGTGCAGAGCACTGTACTAAGCGCTTGGGAAGTACAATCCTGGCTCCGCCACTTGTCAGCTTTGTGACTTTGGGCAAAGCACTTAACTTCTCTGGGCCTCAGTTACCTCATCTGTAAAATGGGGATTAAGACTGTGAGCCCCCCGTGGACAACCTGATCACCTTGTAACCTCCCCAGTGCTTAAAACAGTGCTTTGCACATAGTAAGCGCATAATAAATGCCATTATTATTATTATTATTATTATTATTATTAAACCCTCATTTCCCCTACTCCCTCTCCCATTTATTATTATTATTATTATTATTATCATTATTAAACCCTCATTTCCCCTACTCCCTCTCCCATCTGCATCACCAACGCAGTTGGATCTGTACCCTTTAGGCCCATGATATTCACCCACCCTCAACCCCACAGCCCTTATATACAGATTCAAAACTTTTTTAATGTCTCCCCTTCTAGACCGTTAGCTTTTTGTGGGCAGGGACCGTGTCTACCAATTCTGCTGGATCGCAGTCTTGAAAGGGCTTAGTACAGTGCTCTGCACACAGTAAGTGCTCAATAAATACCACTGACTAAAGTCAAATTCTGAGGAGTTGATGGGTTTCCCAAGGACTCAAGCCCCAGTTCCGCCACTGGAAAAGATCGGACACACAGATCCGGAGAGAGATTCTGGAAACGCTGAGAACTGGCCAGGCCCCCAAAAGAAGGGTGATGGAGAGAAAAAGGGAAAGGAAAGTTCCAAGGGAAGAAGAGAAGGGTTCATGGCACATTTCTTTCAGCATGAAAATACTTCCAGATTGCATCAGGGTTTTTGGCAAAGGATCCTGAGAACTCTCCCAAACTAGATGTGGGATTCAAAACCCTCCCGAGACTCACTCAGCCCTTTCTCTGACAGTTCCCTTCTTCTTCTCTCCCCTCACTACTGAGGAATCATCAAGGGATCAGACTCCAAGTCTTGCCAGCGCTTTGCTGCTAGAGAACCACATTTATCTCAATCACTCAGGGACATCAAAAACCTTTGAATAACAAGAACAGCCTTAGAAGACGTGGGGGGGAAAGTGGATATGACTTTCCAGCCCAGACAGGGAAGATTTTGCCTACATTTTGGCTAGCACGTCTCTTCATCTAGCAGGACTGGGCCCCATTCCCAACTGCTCTGGGGGTTTTCTGGATTTTCTGGAGCCTTGGGAGAAGCTGAGAGGCCCTAGCTCAAATTTTAGAAGCACATGGGTTTGGGGGTCACTGGAGGGAACTCTTTACATCCTTAAAGATCTGGGGTGAAGGTTGGGTGGTGTCAGGCCTAGACAGCAGTTTCAGCATGGATAGAGCCTGGGCCTGGGAAAGACCTGGGTTCGAATGCTGGCTCTGCCACGTGTCTGCTGTGTGACCATGGGCAAGTCACTTCACTTCTCTTGGCCTCAGTAACATCATCTGTAAAATGAGGATTAAGACTGGGAGCCTGATTTGGCTGTATCCATCCCAGCGCTTGTGGCTCAGTGGAAAGAGCACGGGGTTGGAAGTCAGATGCCATCGGTTCTAATCCCGGCTCCCCCACATGTCTGCTGTGTGACCTTGGGGAAGTCATTTAACTTCTCTGAGCCTCAGTTCCCTCATCTGTAAAATGGGGATGAAGACTGTGAGCCCCAAGTGGGACAATGTGATCACCTTGTATCCCCCCCAGCACTTGGAACAGTGCTTTGCATATAGTAAGCACTTAACAAATGTTATCATTATTATTTATTATTACTACAGTACCTGGTAAGTGCTAAACAAACACCAAAGTCATCACCGTCATCATTAAATGTGACATACCAATCACGTTCTCTGGACTGTAGGTTTGTCTCTAATAATAATAATAATAATGTTGGTATTTGTTAAGCGCTTACTATGTGCAAAGCACTGTTCTAAGCGCTGGGGTAGATACAAGGTAATCTGGTTGTCCCATGAGGGGCTCACAGTCTTCATCCCCATTTTACAGATGAGGGAACTGAGGCCCAGAGAAGTGAAGTGACTTGATCAAAGTCACACAGCTGACAATTGGCGGAGCTGGGATTCGAACCCACGACCTCTGACTCCAAAGCCCAGGCTCTTTCCACTGAGCCATGCTGCTTCCTAGACTGTAAGCTCATTCTGGGCAGGGAATGTATCTGCTTATTGTTATACTGTACTCTCCCAAGTGCTTAGTACAGTGCTTTACACACAATAAGGGCTCAGTAAATACGACTGAATTAAATTGAATTAAGCACCCACTGTGAGGAAGCACCAAGGTGGGAAAGGGGTAGAGGGACTAAAATTAAATCACGGACACAGTCTGAATCCCTGGGAATCTCAAGGGAGAGACACGAAAGGCTACCCCACAAACCCCAGAACAAATCAACCCCAAATAGCACAAACATGGCACAGTAAGCAGTGTGGCCTAGGGAAGACAGCACAGTCCTGCAACTCAGAAGAACCCGGGTTCTAGTCCCGACTCCGCCACTTGTCTGCTGTGTGACCTCAGGCAAGTCAGTTCATTCATCTATTCATTCAGTCATATTTACTGAGTGCTTACTGTGTATAAAACACTGAACTAAGCCCCTGAAGCACTTACTGTGTGCACAGCACTGAACTACAAGCAGTGGGGACACTCAGTGCACTGGAGTTGGTAAACACAATCCCTATCTTTAAGGAATCAACCCCTCTCTCGACCTTAAGCTCATTGTAGGCAGGGATTGTGTCTGTTTATTGTGGTACAGGACCCTCCCAAGCGCTTAGTACAGTGCTCTGCACATAGTAAATGCTCAATCAATATGACTGACTGAATGAATGAATCCTTACCTTGACCCCTGTAGCCATATCTGCTATGGAGAGGACTTCGCCAATAGCAAGACTCCTACTGACAAAATTCTTCTTTTTCTCCAACTGGAAGACAGAAGATCGGACATTCTGTTTTCAATACAATGTCTTGACTGTGTCTTACCTGGTGGAAATCCTATCGATCACGTGAAAATGATGGCGGTTTTACAAGAGCACTGTCCAGATAATTCCGCTTTCTCCCCCTCTAGACTGTAAGCGCGTTGTGGGCAGGGAATATGACTGGTACAGAGTTGTATTGTCCTCTCCCAAGCACTTACGACAGCGCTCTGCAAACTGCATGCTGCAGAGAAGCAGCATGGCTTAGTGGCAAGAGCAGGGCTTGGGAGCCAGAGGTCATGGGTTCTAATCCCACCTCCGCCATTTGTCTGCTGTGTGACCTTGGGCAAGTCACTTCACTTCTCTGTGCCTCAGTTACCTCATCTGTAAAATGGGGACTGAGGCTGTGAGCCCCATGTGGGGCAACCTGATCACCTTGTATCTACCTCAGCTCCTAGAACAGTGCTTGACACAGAGTAAGCATTTAAATACCATTATTATTATTATACAGTAACCGCTCAATAAATACCTACCATTGATTGAAGCTTGTTGTGGGAAGGAAATAAATCTACCTCCTCTGTTGAATTGTGCTCTCAAAACTGCTTAGTACTGTTCTCTGCACACAGTAAGTGCTCAGTAAATGAGAAGCAGTGTGGCTTAGTGGAGTCAGAAGGACCTGGGTTCTAATCCCAGCTCTGCCACATATCAGCTGGGTGACCTTGGGCAAATCACTTTACTTCTCTGGGCCTCATTTACCTCATCTGTAAAATGGGGAATAAGACTGTGAGCCCCACGTGGTCAACCTGATTAACTTATATCTATCGCAGCGCCAAGTAGAGTGCCTGGAACATAGTAAGTGCTTAACAAATACAGTTTTTTTAACAAACACACTTAGTATGGTGCTGGGCACATAATAAGCACTCAATAAATGCCATTGATTCATTGATTTGCCTCCCTATTACTATCAAAAATGAAATTCGAGAACGGTGAGGTAACTCTGATTACGATTTTGGCCTTTGAGAGGCCCACATATCCCACGTAAAAGTGAACTGCTAATCTGACTAACATCACCTGCTAACCTTAATTCAGAAGGCAAGACACCTGTGTCATATACCCAGGAGATTATCGCGACCTTTAACCATGATAATTCCCATATTGTTGTGCCGTGTAAAAAGTCAGGGTGATCTGAGAAATAGCAAGAGGTTTGTTAGGGCATCAGAAAAACCAAGATTTGATAGGGTGATGAGGTAGAGGGGGTGGTTGACAGTGTCAAAAGCAGCTGGAAGGTTGAAGAAGAATAAGACAGATTACAGTCCATTGTTCTTACTTATGAAGGAGGGGGTTTTTTGTTGTTGTTTTTTATGGTATCTGTTAAGCACTTATTATGTGCCAGGACTGTACTAGGCGCTGGGCTAGGGACAAGCCAATCAGGTTGGACACAGTCCATGTCCCACATGGGGCTTCCAGGTTTAATGTCCATTTTACAGATGAAGTAAATGAGGATCAGAGGGGTGAGGTGACTTGCCCAAGGTCACACAGCAGAGACGCAGCGGAGCTGGGTTAGGATCCAGGTCCTTTTGACTCCCAAGCCCGTATTCTATCCACTAGGCCATGTTGCTTCTCCCGCTGGAACCGGTAACCCAGGTCTCAGTGGACGAAAGCCAAACAGTAAGCTCACTGAGGGCAGGGAACGTGTCTACCGACTCTTTATAGCGTGCTCTCCCAAGTGCTTAGGCAGTATCCTGCACACAGTAAGCGCTCGATAAATTCCAGTGATGGGTTGACTGATTGACTGACTGAGGCCGACTGTAGTGGGTTGAGGAGAAAGTTCAAAACTTTAAGCTTGGGGGTCAAGCTTAAAATCTCTTATTGTCCCAGGGATTGGAACTGGGAAATCTGTTACAGATGGAAGGGGAAACGGGAAGTGGAAATACATCAGTGGCTTATTCTTGGCCTGAAAAGATGTGGAGAAAACACTGTGGTTACTTGGCCGTGGGCTCCGAGAGCAAAACCCACCACTGAACACATTTCATTAGGTCTCACACCGTATCCAATCCCAGTCAGAAGGAGGAACATTTGAAAACTCGGAGGCAAAGTCCACGAGACAAAAGTTTGCAATCCAGACACAGAATTAAAACCTTCGACATTCATCGCTCCATATAGAAAAAAGGGCAGAAATCAGAGAAGCAGCATGATATAGTGGATAGAGTACTGGCATTATTGCTGAAGAGTACTTTCCAAGCGCTTAATACAGTGCTCTGCACACAATAAGTGCTCAATAAATGATTGAATTAATGAATGAATGGGAGGTAGAAGGTCATAATGATAATAATAATGATGATGATGATGATGTTTGCAAAGCACTGTTCTAAGCACTGGGGGGATACAAGGTGATCAGGTTGTCCCACATGGGGCTCACATTCTTAATCCCCATTTTACAGATGAGGTAACTGAGGCACAGAGAAGTGAAGTGACTTGCCCAAAGTCATACAACTGACAATTGGCGGAGCCGGGATTTGAACCTGTGACCTCTGACTCCAAAGCCCGGGCTCTTTCCACTGAGCCCCGCTGCTTCTCATGGGTTCTAATCTGGGCTGCGCCCTTTGTCTTGTTTTGTAGGGAATGGGTCAACTAACTCTGTTATACCATTTTATCGTGTTGTCCCAAGAGCTTAGTACAGTGCTCTGAACATATTAAGAGCTCAACAAATACTATTGATTGATTGACCTTTGTCCCTGGGAATATCCTAAATTTCCTTATTTTTATTAATGTCTGTCTCCCCCTCTAGACTGTAAGCCCGCTGGGGGCAGGGAATTTGTCAACCAACTCTGTTATGTTGTTATACTGTACTCTCCCAAGTGCTTAGTACCGTACTTGACATACAGTAAGCGCACAATAAATACAATTGACTGATTGATTCCCAATAACAGAGACTAAATATGCCAATTTAACCCTGTGGGTCACACAAAATGAAAGGAAAATAAAAGATAAACATACCTGTTCTTGAAGTGCACGCTTCAACTGAGGCAAACCAAAGACAAACTGCACTCTCTGAAACGTCAGATTCCTCATCTCCTCCAAACTGAGGTCGTACCTGTGAAGGCGAATGAGGACGTGAGATGAAGAGTGGGACCGTTCTGGATTGACTGTCCATCGTCAGAACCCATCCCAGACCTCCTCCAGTCCCAGCCCATGATGTCCTCTTTGAAGCTACTCTGTCTGGCTCCGCCATTTGTTTGCTGTGTGACCTTAGGCAAGTCACTTCACTTCTCTGGGCCTTAAGTTCCTCCTCTGTCCAGTGGGGATTTAGATTGGGAGCCTCCACGGGACAGGGACTGTGTCCATCCCGATTGACTTGTATCTATCCTAGTTTGCAGTATACCTGGCACAAATCTGCCAAACGATCACGGTTCCCCCCTTCAACACCCTACTGAAGGCTCGCCTCCTCCAAGAGGCCTTCCCAGACTAAGCCCCTCTTTTCCTCAGCTTCCCCTCCCCATCGCCCCAACTCACTCCCCTTGCTCTATCCCCCACCCCTGCAGCACTTGTGTATATATGTACATACCTAAAATTGTATTTATCTTTTACTTGTTTCGATGTGTATATCTATAATTCTATTTTTTTATATTGATGCCTGTCAATGCTGAGTACAGTCCAGTAATGATGCCAATGCAACTGCTCAGTGCAGTAGGAATAACAGTATTTATTACATGCTTACTATGAGCAAGGCTCTGTACTGAGTAATGGGAGGGAATACACAGATTAAAGACAGACAAGGTCTCTGGACCTCAAGTGAGGGAGGTTGCAGGGAGAGGTAGGGACAGGGATTTTAAAAGCTGGGAGATTCAAGGGTGGGAAAACAGAGAAAGGGTGGGAAGGAGGGGTTTTGTGGTCTCCATATCCAACATGCTTCATCCCAGAGAGAAAGTTGCTGTACAGTCCTGCACATAAATGTCAGGGCTTACTGTGTGCAGAGCACTGCACTAAGCACTTGGGAGAGCACAATACAACAATTTAACAGACACATTCCCTGCCCACAACGAGTTTACAGGCCAGAGGAAGAGACAGACGTTCGTATAAATAAATAAAATTACAGATCTGGACATGAGTGCTGTGGGGCTGGGAGGTGGGGAGAATAGAAGGAGCGAGTCAAGGCGATGCAAAAGGGAGTGAGAGAAGAGGAAAGGAGGGCTTAGTCAGGGAAGGCCTCTTGGAGGAGATGGGCCTTCGATAAGGCTTTGAAGGTGGGGAGAGTCATTGTCCGTCCGATATGAAGAGGGAAGGCATTCCAGGCCGAAGGCAGGATGTGGGCAAGGGGTTGGCGGCAAGATAGGAGAGAACCAGCTACAACAGACAAGAAACAAAACCGGGATAAGAACCCAGGTCCTCTGACCCCCAAGCCCGTGCTCTTTCCTCTAGACAGTAAGCTCATTGTGGACAGGGAACGTGTCTACCAACTCTTTTATACTGTACTCCCCCAAGGGCTCAGTACAGCGCTCTCCTCCTCCCCATCCCCCCCTGCCCTACCTCCTTCCCCTCCCCACAGCACTTTTCATTCATTCAATCAATCGTATTTATTGAGCGCTTACTGTGTGCAGAGCACTGTACTAAGCGCTTGGGAAGTACAAGTTGGCAACGTATAGAGACAGTCCCTACCCGTTAGCGGGCTCACAGTCTATTTCTCCTCCCTTATTGACACCCATGCCCATCACCCCCGCCAGCTCTTCCATACACTCAACTCCCTTCTCAGGCCCCCGGTTCCTCCCCCTCCTCCTTCCCTCACCCCCAACGATCTAGCCTCCTACTTCATTAACAAAATTAAATCCATCAGGTCCGACCTCCCCAAAGTCTCTTCCCCCCTTTCTCCATCCCTCCGGCTCTCAACACTCTCTGCTACTCTTCCATCCTTCCCAGCAGTGTCCTCAGAGGAGCTCTCCTCCCTCCTCTCAAGTGCTACTCCGGCCACCTGTGCTTCCGACCCCATTCCCTCTCATCTCATGAAATCTCTCGCTCCATCCCTTCTCCCCTCCTTAACTTCCATCTTCAACCGCTCACTCTCCACTGGTTCCTTCCCTTCTGCCTTCAAACATGCCTATGTCTCTCCCATCCTAAAAAAACCCTCTCTTGACCCCACCTCACCTTCTAGTTATCGTCCCATATCCCTCCTACCATTCCTTTCCAAACTCCTTGAACGAGTTGTCTACACTCGCTGCCTAGAATTCCTCAATAACAACTCTCTCCTCGACCCCCCTCCAGTCTGGCTTCCGTCCCCTACATTCCACGGAAACTGCCCTCTCAAAGGTCACCAATGACCTCCTGCTTGCCAAATCCAACGGCTCCTACTCTGTCCTAATCCTCCTCGACCTCTCAGCTGCCTTTGACACTGTGGACCACCCCCTTCTCCTCAACACGCTATCTGACCTTGGCTTCACAGACTCCGTCCTCTCCTGGTTCTCCTCTTACCTCTCCGGTCGTTCTTTCTCAGTCTCTTTTGCAGGCTCCTCCTCCCCCTCCCATTCTCTCACTGTGGGGGTTCCCCAAGGTTCAGTGCTTGGTCCCCTTCTGTTCTCGATCTACACGCACTCCCTTGGTGACCTCATTCACTCCCACGGCTTCAACTATCATCTCTACGCTGATGACACCCAGATCTACATCTCTGCCCCTGCTCTCTCCCCCTCTCTCCAGGCTCGCATCTCCTCCTGCCTTCAGGACATCTCCATCTGGATGTCTGCCCGCCAGCTAAAGCTCAACATATCGAAGACTGAACTCCTTGTCTTCCCTCCCAAACCTTGCCCTCTCCCTGACTTTCCCATCACTGTTGACGGCACTACCATCCTTCCCGTCTCACAAGCCCGCAACCTTGGTGTCATCCTCGACTCCGCTCTCTCATTCACCCCTCACATCCAAGCCGTGACCAAATCCTGCCGGTCGCAGCTCCACAACATTGCCAAGATCTGCCCTTTCCTCTCCATCCAAACCGCTACCCTGCTCATTCAAGCTCTCATCCTATCCCGTCTGGACTACTGCATCAGCCTTCTCTCTGATCTCCCATCCTCGTGTCTCTCTCCACTTCAATCCATACTTCATGCTACTGCCTGGATTATCTTTGTCCAGAAACGCTCTGGGCATATCACTCCCCTCCTCAAAAATCTCCAGTGGCTACCAATCAGTCTGCGCATCAAGCAGAAACTCCTCACCCTGGGCTTCAAGGCTGTCCATCACCTCGCCCCCTCCTACCTCACCTCCCTTCTCTCCTTCTACAGCCCAGTCCGCACCCTCCACTCCTCCACCGCTGATCTCCTCACCGTACCTCGCTCTCGCCTGTCCCGCCATCGACCCCCCGCCCACATCCTCCCCCGGGCCTGGAATGCCCTCCCTCTGCCCCTCCGCCAAGCTAGCTCTCTTCCTCCCTTCAAGGCCCTGCTGAGAGCTCACCTCCTCCAGGAGGCCTTTCAAGACTGAGCCCCTTCCTTCCTCTCCCCCTCGTCCCCCTCTCCATCCCCCCATCTTACCTCCCTCCCTTCCCCACAGCATCTGTATATATGTATATATGTTTGTACGTATTTTTTTTACTCTATTTATTTATTTAATTTATTTGTACATATCTATTCTATTTATTTTATTTTGTTAGTATGTTTGGTTTTGTTCTCTGTCTCCCCCTTTTAGACTGTGAGCCCACTGTTGGGTAGGGACTGTCTCTATATGTTGCCAATTTGTACTTCCCAAGCGCTTAGTACAGTGCTCTGCACATAGTAAGCGCTCAATAAATACGATTGATGATGATGATGATGATGATGATAGAAGGGGAAGACAGATAACAAAACAAAACATATTAACAAAATAAAATAAATAGAATAAATATGTACAAGTAAAATAAATAGAGCAATAAATATGTACAAACATATATATGTATATATATACATATATACAGGTGCTGTGGGGAGGGGATTTGTACAGATTTATTACTCTATTTTACTTACACATATTTACTATTCTATTTATTTTGTTAATGATGTGCATATAGCTTTAATTCTATTTGTTCTGATGATTTTGACACCCGTCTACAAGTTTTGTTTTGTTGTCTGTCTCCCCCTTTTAGACTGTGAGCCCGTTGTTGGGTAGGGACCGTCTCTATATGTTGCCGACTTGTGCTTCCCAAGCGCTTAGTACACAGTAAGCACTTAATAAATACGATTGAATGAATGAATATTCTGCACACAGTAAGCACTCAATAAGTATCCTTGATTGACTTTCCACTAGGCCACACTGCTTTTCCATTGGATGCAACTTCTTCTACTGGTTGGACTATCCCATGCCATGCAGATGAACACCAAGGAGCAGCACAGTATAGTGGACTGAGCACGGGCCCGGGAGTCAAAAGGTCATGGGTTCTAATTCCGGCTCTGCCACTTGTCTGCTGTGTGGCCTTGGGGAAGTCGCTTCACTTCTATGTGCCTCAGTTACCTCATCTGTAAATTGGGGATTGAGACCGTGAGCCCCATGTGGGACAGGGACTGTGTCTGACCCAATAAGCCTGTGTCCACCCCAGCACTTAGTACAGTGCCTGGAATATGGTAAGCGCTTAACAAATACCACAATTATTATTATTAAGAAGGCAACCAATGCGCTGGTTCCTCCCATTTCCAACTGCTCACTAGACTATAAGCTCCTTCTGGGCAGGGAATGTGGCTACCACTGTTGCACTGTACTCTCCCAAGCGCTTAGTACAGTGCTGTGCACATAGTATGTGCTCAATAAATACCTTTGATTAATTCATTCATTCAATCGTATTTATTGAGCACTTACTTTGTGCAGTACAATTTGGCAACTGATAGAGACAATTCTTACCCAACAATGGGCTCACAGCCTAGAAGGGGGAGATAGACAACAAAACAAAACAAGTAGAGAGGCATCAATACCATCAAAATAAATTGAATTATAGATATATGCACGTTAATAAAATGGAGTAATAAATATGTACAAATATATACAAGTTCTGTGGGGAGGGGAAGGGAGTAGAGCAGAAGGGAGGGAGTAGGGGCGATGGGGAGGGGAGGAGGAGCAGAGAAAAAGGGGGTGCTCAGTCTGGGAAGGCCTCCTGGAGGAGGTGAGCTCTCAGTAGGGCTCCGAAGGAGGGAAGAGAGCTAGTTTGGCGGATGTGAGGAGGGAGGGCATTCCAGACCAGAGGTAGGACGTGGGCCAGGGGTTGACGGTGGGACATGTGAGAACGAGGCACAGTGAGGAGGTTAGCGGCAGAGCAGCGGAGTGATGATGATGATGATGACAACATTTTCCCTGCCCTCAAGGAGCTTACAGACTAGCGGAAGAGACAGACAATATAAATGAATAAATGGTGTGCATCTAGCTTTATTTCTATTTATTCTGATGACTTGATACCAGTCCACATGCTTTGTTTTGTTGTCTGTCTCCCCCTTCTAGACTGTGAGCCCGTTGTTGGGTAGGGACCGTCTCTGTATGTTTCCAACTTGTACTTCCCAAGCTCTTAGTACAGTGCTCTGCACACAGTAAGCACTCAATAAATACAATTGAATGAATGAATGAATATGTGCATAAATGCTGTGAGACTGATGGTACGGTGCATAAAGGTTGCAAATCTAAGTACAAGGGCGCATAAAGGAGGGGGAGGAAATGAGGGTTTATCAGGGAAGGCCTTTTAGAAGAGATGTGCTTTACTAATAAGGCACTGAAGGTGGGGAGAGTGATTGTCTGTCAGATATAAATGGGGAGGGAGTTTCAGCCAGAAGAAGGAGGTGGGCAAGGGGTCGGAGGTGAGATAAACGAAACGGAGGTATAGGAAGCAGGTTGGATTTAGAGGAGCAAAGTGTGCAGGCTGGGTTGTAGTAGAAAATCAGAAAGATAAGGGGTGAGTGAATGTTTTAGAGCCTATAGTAAGGAGTTTCTGTTCGATGAGTTTCTGTTTGGAGGTTCTTGGAGAGAGGGGAAACAGAAGTTGCATGGTTTTGTAGAGAAAAAATGATCTGGCAGCAGAGTGAAGTATGGACTGGAGTGGGGAGAGACAGGAGGCTGGGAGGGCAGCAAAGAGGCTGATGCAGTAATCAAGGCAGGATAGGAAAAGAGCATGGATTCATGTAGTAGCAGCTTGAATGGAGAGGAGAGGGCAGACTTCAGCGACGTTATGAAGGCTTTACTGACAGGATTTGGTGACATTAAATATGTGATGGAATAAGAGAGATTAGTTGTTTTTTTTTAGGATAGGGGAGACATGGGAATACTGAAAGCAGGGGGGAAGAAGCCATTGGAGAGCGAGCCCTGACCCACAAGCTACCTCTGACCTGGAACACCTCCCTCCTCATATTCATTCATTCAATCATATTTATTGAGCCCTTACTGTGTGCAGAGCACTGTACTAAGCACTTGGGAAGTACAAGTTGGCAACATACAGAGACGGTCCCTAACCCAACAGTGGGCTCACGGTCTAATCCACCAAACAATCACACTTCCCCCCTTCAAAGCCCTCCTGAAGGCTCACCTCCTCCAAGAGGCCTTCCCAGACTAAGCCCTCCTTTTCCTCAGCTCCCCCTCCCCTCCTCATTGCCCCAACTCGCTCCCTCTGCTCTACCCCCCTCCTCACAGCACTTGTGTATGTATGCACATATCTATAATTCTATTCATATTAATGCCTGTTTACTTGTTTTAATTATATGTCTATAATTCTATTTATTTATATTGATGCCTGTCTACTTATCTTGATGTCGGTCTCCCCCCTTCTAGACTGTAAGCCCTTTGTGGGCAGGCATGGTCTCTCTTTACTGCTAAACTGTACTTTCCAAGCACTTGGTACAGTGCTCTGTACACAGTAAGCACTCAATAAATACAATCAAATGAATGAATGAACAGTTGAAGATGGCGGTCAGGGAGGGGAGAAGAGAAGCGGTAAATATTACAAGTTCTACCACAGTTCCAGACTATAGGAAAAACACTTCCATCTTAACTCAATTTCTTCTAGACTCTAAGCTCGCTGTGGGCAGGGAACGCATCTACCAACTCTATTGCATTGTTAGTCACAATCGGGAAAGACCTCTTGGAGGGGATGTCCCTTCAATAAGGCTTTGAAGGTGGGGAGGGTGATGGTCTGTCGGATATGAAAGGGTTATCCATATGTCACACCGAGACTGGAGGATTCTGGAGAATCCTGAGGGAATCTGTCTGGCCAAGGCCAAGTCGGTCATTTTCGGGATGGAAGAGCCAAATGTCGAGGTGGGCGCTTGTGGAAGTCAATCCTTAGCCAGCCTTACTCCATTTTGTTTTCAGTCTCCATTTTGCATTAATCTACCTTGTTTTCCTGAATCATGCTTTAGCCATACTCTTCCCCTGTCCTCGATTTCAGCCACACCCTGTCATCAGTTAAGAAAACTGGAGCCAGACTTAATTGGATTCTGTTGTTGGGGTGAAAGAACCATGCTCACCATGGAATATAAATAGTGACCTCTCCCACCTTTCGGTGATGAGCAATAGCCTCTGTCCATCCTCACCCATACAAATGTGTATTAATTATTTCAATAAAAAAACCTTGTGATAAGTTGCTGCGACTTTATTTTTTTTGACTCGACAAACTAGAACCTGACCAATTTCCTGAAGGATTCACCTCTCCCATCCCTTTCTCTTTTCCCTTCTCCTTTCCCTCCTTCCTTCTTTTGCATTGTACTCTCCCAAGCCCTTAGTACAGTGCTCTGCACAAAGTAAGTGCTCAGTAAATAGCACCCGCTCACCACGGAATATAAATAGCTACCTCTCCCACCTTTCGGTGATGAGCAACTGATTCTGTCCATCCTCACCCATACAGATATGCATTAAATATTGCAATGAAAAACCCTTGTGATATCTTGCTGTGACTTGATTTTTTTTTTGACTCGACAAACTAGAACCTGACCAATTTTCTGCAGGATTCACCTCTCCCATCCCTCTCTCTTTTCCCTTCTCCTTTCCCTCCTTCCTTCTTTTGTATTGTACTCTCCCAAGCCCTTAGTACAGTGCTCTGCACTCAGTAAGTGCTCAGTAAATACCACTGATTGAGTCTTCAGATTTGAAATTCTTGAAGGCAAAGACTTTATCCTTTGAATGTATTTAGTTCTGTGCAGTCTACAGTTCATTCATTCTTTCATTCTGTCGTATTTATTGAATGCTTACTGTGTGCAGAGCACTGTACTAAGCACTTGGAAAGTACAAGTTGGCAGGAGTGTGAAGATACTCCGTACGTTATTTGGATTTGGATTCCTGCTCTGGTATGCATTTCACCTCCAGCTCTTATCCTTCAGAGCATTACATTATGTTATCCATCAAACAATTAACTCGAGAGTTAGAAAGTAGTGCAGTTTCAAAGACTTATTACTCTTTTTCTGGTCTCAAAGACATACTTGCCGTCCATGTTTCTGCCCACATAATACAAACAGCTTGACTTTCCTTTGTGCAAACACCAAATAAAAAATGATTTAAAGCAACCTACCTCATTCTGTCTCCATTAAAAACAGTAGAGCTCTAAAACCCTTTTTTTTTATGGTATCTGTTCAGTGCTACTATGTGCTGGGCACCATACCAAACGCTGGGTAGATAGAAGGTAGTCAAGTTGGATGCAGTCCACGTCCCACGTGGGCCTCACAGTCTTAATCCCCATTTTGCAGATGAAGGAACTGAGGCCCAGAGAAGTGAAATGACTTGCCCAAGGTCACACAGCAGACAAGCGGCAGAGCTGGGATTAAAACCCAAGTCCTTCTGACTCCAGGGTCCGTTCTCTATCCTTCAGGCAAAGCTGCTTCTTCTAAGAGCTCACTTTGCTCTAAGAATTTCCAATACCTACTCACCCACAGTGGGTGAACAAATGAAGAATAAACCCCTGAAGGCTCTACGTAAAAAAGAAATACGCCTTCTAGTAAAAACCGCAGTTACAATTCATAACTCAACCTCCAGACGTGTCATTAAAAGCTCTTCCTATCCGCACACTCTCCATTCTTCCCCCCGACCCTGGTAAAAGACTCATTTCGGACCTCTCTTGGATGATTCTGAAACTTTCTGCTACACCGAGCTCAAACCATCAATGGAAACAGAAACTGTTTAATCATCCCGCAGTAACTGTCGAAATCTAGAGAGCCTGAACCCGAAGGGGGTAATGCTGAAAACGGCGAGGGAAGGGTTCTCTGAGAGTTTTATTTTTAGATTGTTAACCCCGCGGTAGAGTATGCTTAACGGGCGGAAGTGCTCTTCAGCTCACACGTGTTGCTAAAATGATAAAAAAAGGAAGAAAGAAAGAGAAAAATATGAAGACACTGTCTTAGCCAACGAACGATCTGTAAGCTTGCTGACTGTAAGATCCATGTGGGCAGGGAATGTGTCTGTTATTGTAATAGTGTACCCTCCCAAGTGCTTAGTACAGTGCTCTGCACACAGTAAGTGCTCGATAAATATGATTGAATGAATGAATGAAAGGCTGATATTTCTGGGCTCTTGAGTGGCATCATCATCATCAATCGTATTTATTGAGTGCTTACTATGTGCAGAGCACGGTACTAAGCGCTTGGGAAGTACAAATTGGCAACATATAGAGACAGTCCCTACCCAACAGTGGGCTCACAGTCTAAAAGACTAAAAGTGGCAGTGAAGATACCAGTTGCTATTGCCACAGCTCTGCAATAACCGCTTTTTTGCTGCTTGATTTCCAGCCTGGGCAACAGGGTAACGTTGGGAAGGAGGGATTTGATGGGGCAAAGTTTCTCTCACACCCTCTGACCAGGAGTTTCCTTTTTTTTTTTAAACTGGCATTTGTTCAGGCTTACGATAAGCACTGGGGTAGATACAAGTCAATCAAGTTGGACACAGACCACGTCCGCATGGGGCTCACAGTCTTCATCCCCATTTTACAAATGAGGTAACCGAGGCCCGGAGAACCGACTTGCCCACAGTCATGTAGCGGACAAGTGGCGGAGGCAGGATTAGAACACAGATCCTTCTGACTTCCGGGCCTGGGCTCCACCCATTAGACCACGCTGCTTCTCTTCATTGCCCCCAGTGACAGACGGAGCCGGGCTGAAGAGTCTCCAGCCCAATTTGTGAGCATTAAGCATTGTCTAGACGATGCATCCCTTTGATGTTACAGAGCACGGGCCTGGTAATAATAATAATAATAACAATAATAATGGCATTTATTAAGCGCTTACTATGTGCAAAGCACTGTTCTAAGCGCTGGGGAGGTTACAAGGTGATCAGATTGTCTCACAGGGGGCTTACAGTCTTAAACCCCATTTTACAGGGAACAGAGAAGTTAAGTGACTTGCCCAAAGTCACACAGCTGACAACTGGCGGAGCCGGGATTTGAACCCATGACCTCTGACTCCAAAGCCCGTGCTCTTTTCCACTGAGCCACGCTGCTTCTCAGTTGGTAATCGCTGGTAGTAGACTCGCTGGTAGTCAGAAGGACCCGGGTTCTAATCCTGCCTCTGCTACTTCTCTGCTCTGTGATCTTGGGCAAGTCATTTTGCTTCTCTGTGCCTCTCTGTGCATCTGTAAAATGTGGATTCAGACTGCGAGCCACTTGGGACGTGGACTGTGTCCAACTTGATTGACTTGTATCTACCCCAGTGCTTATCGTAAGCCTTAATAAATGCCAGTTTTAAAAAAAAGGGGAAAAAAAGGATGAGCTCGTATCTCCCCCAGCGCTTAGTACAGTGGCAGACACACCGTAAGCACTTAACAAATCATCTTGTTTTATGCCGCCGCGTTGTCTCTGACCCATAGTGACACGCCAAGGACACATCTCTCCTATAATGCCCCACCTCCATCAGCAATCGCTCTGGTAATGGATCTTGGTAAAAATATGAAAGTGGTACTGTTCAAACAAAAAAATTAAGTGAAGGCAGGGAGGTGTGAAGCTATGAAAAGCCAGGGCAAGTTGCGGGAGAACACAGGGAGGATGGAGAAGCGGAAAGTGCTTATAGGACAGGGTTGTGGGGGGGATGTGTCTGAACTGAACTCTCCTAAGCGCTCAGTAAAGTTCTCTGCACATAGGAAGAGCTCCATAAATCCTACGGTTCTGCGGGGGAAGGAGGCCAGTGTATTTTTGGAGGACTATCAGAGCGTGGTGGCAGGTGGCCACCAGACTCCCAACCAATCTGGTAGCCCTGCTCAAATTTCTCTTCATCTGGGAAGCCCGGGCTCTGCCCACACGCCACAATCTGACTCACTAGATCGCAAGCTCCTTGCATCATCATCATCATCATCATCAATCATATTTATTGAGCGCTTACTATGTGCAGAGCACTGTACTAAGCGCTTGGGAAGTACAAATTGGCAACATATAGAGACAGTCCCTACCCAACAGTGGGCTCACAGTCTAAAGGGGGGAGACAGAGAACAAAACCAAACATACTAACAAAATAAAATAAATAGAATAGATATGTACAAGTAAAATAAATAAATAAATAGAGTAATAAATATGTACAAACATATATACATATATACAGGTGCTGTGGGGAAGGGAAGGAGGTAAGATGGGGGGGATGGAGAGGGGGACGAGGGAGAGAGGAAGGAAGGGGCTCAGACTGGGAAGGCCTCCTGGAGGAGGTGAGCTCTCAGCAGGGCCTTGAAGGGAGGAAGAGAGCAGACAGGGAGCTGGTCTACTGACTCTATTTCAGCCTCCCAAGCGCTGAGTACAGCGCTCTGCACACAGTAAGCACTCAATCAATCAATCGATGATATTTATCGAGCGCTTACTCTATGCAGAGTACTGTACTAAGTGCTTGGGAGAGGACAATACAGCAGGGTTGGCAGACACATTCCCTGATTGGTAGAAGCAGTGTGGTCTAGTGGAAAGAGCAGGGGCCTGGTGTGTGTGTATGTGTGTGTGTGTGTGTGTGAGGACCTGGGTTCTAATTCCGGCTCATATGCCTCCTGAATGATAGCTAGACCATAACTTATCCTCTAGAGTGTAAGCTTGTTGTGGGCAGTGAATGTGTCCGTTTATTGTTATATGGCACTGCCCCGAGGGCTTAGTACAGTGTTCTGTACAGAGCAAGTGCTCAATAAGTATGATTGAATGAATGAATGGCTGACCTTAGGCAAGTCACTTCACTTCTCTGGGCCTCAGTTTCCTCACCTGCAAAATGGGCATTCAATACCTGTGCTTCCCCCTACTTAGACTGGGAGGAAGATACCCATGTGGGAGAGAAGCAGCGAGGTTCAGTGGAAAGACCACGGGCTTTGGAGTCAGAGGTCATGGTTCAAATCCATGTGACTGACTTTGGGCAAGTCACTTAACTTCTCTGGGCCTCAGTTACCTCATCTGTAAAATGGGGATGAAGACTGTGAGCCCCCCATGGGACAACCTGATCACCTTGTAACCTCCCCTTAGAACAGTGATTTGCACATAGTAAGTGCTTAATAAATGCCATTATTATTATTATTATCTGATTATCTGGTATCTACCCCAGTGCTTGGTACAGTGTTTGACATAGTAAGCACTTATATATCATTATTAATTATTGTTTTTAAACTGCTTGAGCGATTCTTTCGGTGTTGCTTACAGGCTAAACTCAAACTCTAGAAGAAACACAAGTTCAGTCTCCTAGCATTGAGGCTCTCTCACCTCAACACAACTTCTCTGGCGGGTCATTCATTCATTCAATCGTATTTACTGAGTGCTTACTAAGCACATGAGAGTACAATGCAACAATAAACTGACACATTCCCTGCCCACAACAATGAGCTTACAGTCTAGAAGGGGGGGGGACAGACATGAACATAAATAAATAAATTACAGATAGGTACGTAAGTGCTGCGGGGTTGGGAGCGGATAAGGACAAAGCAAGTCAGGCGACACGGAAGAGAGTGGGAGAAGAGGAAAAGAGAGTTTAGTCAGGGAAGGCCAGTTGGAAGAGGCATGCCTTCAATAAGGCTTTGAAGGGGAGGAGAGTAATTGTCTGTTGGATTTGAAGAGGGAGGGCATTCGAGACCAGAGGCAGGATGGGGGCCGGGGATCGGCAGTGAAATATGTGAGATGGAGGTAGAGTGAGAAGGCTGGCATTAGAAGAGCAAATTGTCCAGGCTGAGTTGGAGTAAGAGAATAGCAAGGTAAGGTAGAGTCATATGAGAAGAGCTGACAGGAGGAAATGCACTCATTCATTCAATTGTTCACTCAGTTGTATTTATTGAGCACTTATCGTGTGCAGCACACTGTACTACACACTTGGGAGAGTATAACAATAAACAGCCTCTGTGCCCAGTGAAGTGCAGCCTTGGACAATGCTGTATCTCCCCTGACTATTGGGAGACAATCGCAGCAGACACACTGGCATGGCACTCAAGTGCTTAGTACAGTGCTCAAGTGCTTAGTACAGTGCCCAAGCGCTTAGTACAGTTCTCTGCACACAGTATGCGCTCAATAAATACGACTGAATGAATGAATGGCACTCTGCAATCCAAGGAATGACTCTTTTTGAGTAAAATCTTTGAGAGGATCAGGATACCCAGAGGCAAATATGATGCTCAACATCTTGCTTTCCCTGGCTCCTTCACTTTCCTCCCACAAACCACTAGGCACAATATCTCTCATGTCTCTGGCTCCGTCACCTAAGCGCCCACAAACCACTATGCTCAACATCTTTCTTTTCTCTGGCTCTTTCACATGACTCCCACAAACCACCAGGCTCAACATCTTCCTTTTCTCTGGCTCCTTCGCCTTGTTCCAACAAACCACTATGCTAATAATAATAACAATATTAATTGTGGTATTTGTTAAGTGCTTACTATGTGCTCTGCACACAGTAAATGCATAATAAATACGACAATGGTTGAATGTGTCTGGCCGTATGCTGAGCACTGGGGTGTATACAAGCAAATCAGGGTGGACCCAGTCCCTGTCCCATGTGGGGCTCCCAGTCTCAATCCCCATTTGACAGATGAGGTAGCTGAGACCCAGAGAAATGACTTGCCCAAGGTCACACAGTAGACATGTGGCAGAGTCAGGATTGGAACCTGTGACCTACTGGCTCCTAGGGTGGTGCTCTATCCACTACACCATGCTGTTTCTCAATGTCTCGCTTTCCCTGGCTCCTTCGCCATGTTTCCACAACCACTCTGCCCTGGTTTTTCTCTGACCCCTTCACCTGTGCCTTCAAACATGCTCAAGTCTCGCCCATACTCAAAAAGCCTCTTCTGGATCCCACTGCACCCTTCCAGCTATTTCCTCATCCTCTTTTCCCACTCCTGTCCAAACTCATTGAACAGCTTTGATACACCCTGATTGCCTCCACTTCCATTTTTCCGCCTCCCTCTCGAACCTCTGGGATCTTGACTTCTGCCCCCTTCGCTCCGCTAAGCCTGCACTCTCTGAGGTCATGAATGACTTCCTTCTTCAACCACCTAAGGACCCTACTCTAGTTCCTCTCCATACCCCATTCAACATCTAATGGTGGGATAAGACTACCCGCTGAAAATTCCCAAAGAACAGCCGGCTCACCGACACTGAAACGACGCTCACGGCAATTCTGCTTGAGGAGAATGGGTGGCAGCAAAATAACCAAGCAAATACTTTATAGAGCACTGAAAGACCCTGGAGGAAGGGCAGAAATGAACGTCCCTCTACCAATCAATCATAAAATGATAATAATAATGATATGTGTTAATCGCTTAGTATGTACCAGGCGCTGGGGTGGATATAAGCAGCAGCATGGAGCAGTGGATAGAGCACAGACCTGAATGTCAAGAAGGGCATGGGTTCTAATCCTAGCTCCGCCACTCATCTGCTTGTGTTACTTTAGGCAAGTCCCTTCACTTCTCTGGGCTTCTGTTTCCTCGTCTATAAAACGAGGATTGAGACTGTGAGCCCCACGTGTGACAGGAATTGTGCCCAACCTGATTAGCTTGCCCAAGTCTCAGTCCATGTCCCACATGGGGCTCACAGTCTTAATCCCCATTTTACAAATGAGGTAACTGAGGCCCAGAGAAGTGAAGTGACTTGCCCAAGGTCACACTGCAGAGAAGGGGCAGAGCTGGGATTAGAACCCAGGTCCTTCTGACTCCCAAGTCTGTGGTCTATCTATTAGGCCACATTGTTTCCCTTCTCCTGGAAATGCTATCCAAGCCTGGTTTTCATTTCCTGCCCTCTGACTTCTGCTCATGTACAACAAGCATCCTGACAACCAGTTAAAACAACCAATGAAAAATGACATAAATAGGTCTGCCAAGTTTTGTCTCCATTAAAAACAGTAAAGCTCTGGGGTAGACTCAGCTTGTCAGGTTGGACACAGTCCCTGTCCCACAGAGGGCTCATATTCTTAATCTCCATTGTACAGTTGAGGTAACTGAGGCCCAGAGAAGTAAAGTCACTTGCCCATGGTCACACAGCAGATAAGTGGCAGAGTCAGGATTAGAACCCAGGTCCTTCTGACTGCCAGGCCTGAGTTCTATCCACTAGGCCACGCTGCTTCTCAATCAATCAATAAATCAATCAATCGCATTTATTGAGCGCTTACTGTGTGCAGAGCACTGTACTAAGCGCTTGGGAAGTACAAGTTGGCAACATATAGAGACAGTCCCTACCCAACAGTGGGCTCACAGTCTAAAAGGGGGAGACAGAGAACAAAACCAAACATACTAACAAAATAAAATAAATAGAATAGATATGTACAAGTAAAATAAATAAATAAATAACTAGAGTAATAAATATGTACAAATATACATACAAACAGGTGCTGTGGGGAAGGGAAGGAGGTAAAATGGGGGGGATGGAGAGGTAATAATAACAATAGTCATGGTCGCAGTAATAGTGGTGATGGTGGTAGTAGTAACTAAGTGCAGCTTGGCCTAGAGGAAAGAACATGAGCCTGGGAGTTGGACAACCTGGGTTCATTCATTCATTCAATCATATTTATTGAGCTCTTACTGTGTGCAGAGCACTGTACTAAGTGCTTGGAAAGTACAACAGTGCTTAGAACCGTGCCAGCACTTAGAACAATGCTTTGCACATAGTAAGCGCTTAATAAATGCCATCATTATTATTACAACAAGGCAATAAAGAGAGACAATCCTTGCCCACTCCAGATTTACAGTCTAGAAAGGGGGAGGCAGACACCAAAACAAGTAAACAGGCATCATTACAAATGGACATAGCACATCAAAACAGGTAAACAAGCATTAATATAAATAAATAGAATTATAGATATATACCTATACACATAAGTGCTGTGGGTTCTAATCCTGTCTCTTCCAGCTGTCTGCTGTGTGACTTTGGGCAAGTCATTTAGCTTTCCCTGTGCCTCAGCTTCCTCATCTGTAAAATGGGAATTTAATGCCTACTCTCCTCACTTGTTTCACTCATTCATTCATTCGATCGTATTTATTGAGCACTTACTGCGTGCAGAGCACTGTACTAAGCACTTGGGAAGTACAAGTTGGCAACATATAGAGACGGTCCCTACCCAACAACAGGCTCACAGTCTAGAAGGGGGAGACAGACAACAAAACAAAACATGTAGATAGGTGTCAAAATCGTCAGAACAAATAGAATTATAGCTAGATGCACATCATTAACAAAATAAATAGAATATTAAATATGTACAAGTAAAATAGAGTAATAAATCTGTACAAATATATACAGGTGCTGTGGGGAGGGGAAGGAGGTAGGGCAGATGGGGGGCATGGGGAGGAGGAGAGGGAAAAGGGGGCTCAGTGTGGGAAGGCCTCCTGGAGGAGGTGAGCTCTCAGTAGGTAGGGCTTTGAAGGGAGGAAAAGAGCTAGCTTGGTGGGTGTGGGGAGGGAGGCCATTCCAGGCCAGGGGGAGGACGTGGGCCGGGGGTCGACAGCGGGACAGGCGAGAAGGAGGCATGGTTTATTTATATGGTATTAAGTGCTTACTATGTGTCAAGCACTGTTCAAAGCACTGTAGGAGATACAAATTAACCAGGTGGGACACAGCCTCTGTCCCACTTGGGGATCACAGTCAACTAGGAGGGAGAACTGGTATCGAAGCCCCATCTTACAGCTGATGAAACTGAGGCACAGAGAAGTTGTGACTTGCCCAAGATCAATCACACAGAAGAAAAGTGCAGAGGTAGGATTAGAACCCAGGTCCTATGGCTCCGAGGCCCATACTCTTTCCAGTAGGCCACACTGCTCCCCATACCATACTGTAGTAATGCATACTATAGATAGATAGATAGATAGATAGATAGATAGATAGATAGATATTAGGGGAAGCAGTGTGGCTCAATGGAAAGAGCACAGACTTTGGAGTCAGAGGTCATGGGTTCAAATTCGAGCTCCTCCAACTGTCAGCTGTGTGACTTTGGGCAAGTCACTTAACTTCTCTGTGCCTCAGTTGCCTCATCTGGATAATGGGGGTTGAGATTGTGGGCCCCCCGTGGAACAGCCTGGTCACCTTGTGACCTCCCCAGCACTTGGAGCAGTGCTTTGCACATAGTAAGCGCTTAATAAATGCCATCATTATTATTATTATGTCTGCTGTGTGACCTTGGGCAAGTCACTTCCCTACTTAGTTCCCTCATCTGTAACTTGTACTTCCCAAGCAATTGTACTTCCCAAGTGTTTAGTACAGTGCTCTGCACACAATAAGTGCTCAATAAATACAAATGAATGAATGAATGAATGAATGTAATTATATATATATTATATATATGTATATGTATATTAGGGGAAGCAGCGTGGCTCAGTGGAAAGAGCACGGACTTTGGAGTCCGAGGTCAAGGGTTTAAATCCTGGCTCCACCAATTGTCAGCTGTGTGACTTTGAGCAAGTCACTTAACTTCTCTGTGCCTCAGTTCCCTCATCTGTAAAATGGGGATTAAGACTGTGAGCCCCACGTGGGACAACCTGATCACCTTGTATCCCCCCAGTGCTTAGAACAGTGCTTTGCACATAGTAAGCGCTTAACAAATGCCATCATCATTATTATATATAATATTACATAATAATATGCTGCTTCCCTTCTCTCTACGTAAACTTTGAGCCCCATATGAGACAGGGACTATGTCCAACCTGACTTGTATCTACCTCAGCACTTAGAACAGTGTTTAACAAGCACCATAATTATCATTATTATTACTATTATTATTATGTACCTGAGCGACGTGGGGGGTAGAAATAAATGGATAAATAAATACGTACGTGCTATGATGAAACTTGGGTTTGGAGAGCTAAGACTTGGAGGAGGAGGAATTTTAGAAGGTCTTTGAAAATGGGGAGATCTGGGGGTCTGACGGATTGGGGGGCAGTTGAGGGGGGTTGGGACTTCCAGGTTGATGAGGGAGGGGAAGGAGGCGAGAGAATCAAGAGAGAGGTACAACTGAAGGACTGACTGAGGAAGAATGAAGAGAACGAGCTAGAGATTAGTAGGTGCAGAAGGCTGACATGTAAGCTGGGGAAAGTTGGAGGAGAGCCTTGAAATCAGTCATGAGTCTTTGCTTGATGCGGAGGGAAATGGGAAACCGCTGAAGGAAACTGAGGAAAGGAGATATGTGAGATAAGCGAGGCTTTAAGAAGATGAAGATAGCGGCAGTGAAGAATAAATAGCTAAGCTGCTCGGACCCTGGGAGTCACAAGGACCTTGATTCTACCACTCGTCCGCTGTGTGACCGTGGGCAAGTCAGTTCACTTCTCTTTCCCTCAGTGACCATCTGGAAAATGGGAATTATGACAGCGTGCCCCATGCGGGACTTGAACTGTACCCTACCTGATTACTTTGCATCTATCTAGAGAAGCAGCGTGGCTCAGTGGAAAGAGCCTGGGCTTTGGAGTCAGAGGTCATGGGTTCGAATTCTGGCTCCGCCACATGTCTGCTGTGTGAACTTGGGCAAGTCACTTAACTTCTCAGAGCCTGTTACTCATCTGTAAAATGGGGATGACGACTGTGAGCCCCACGTGGGACAACCTGATCACCTTGTATTCCTCCCAGCGCTCAGGACAGTGCTTTGCACATAGTAAGCGCTTAATAAATGCCATCATTATTATTATTATTATTATTTCAGCATTTAAAACAGTGTCTGGCACGTAGTAAATGCCATTAAAAAATAAAATAAAATATGGCTTAGAGGGGAAAGAGGCTGGAGGCAGGGAGACCAGTGAAGAGGCTGATTCAACACTCTGGTCGGGATATGACAAAAGCTTGGACCAAGGTGGTTGCCTGTGGGGGGAGGAAAGGCTTGGAGGAGAGAGGAAGAATTCTGAAAGTGGGGAGGAGGAGAGCTGCAAAATGACAAGCAGCATGGCCTAGTGGAAAGAGCACAGGCCCGGGAGTCAGAAGGACCTGGGTTCTAATCCTGACTCCACCATGTGCCTGCTCTGTGACCCTGGGCAAGTCACTTCACTTCTCTGGGCCTCAGTTACCTCATCTGTAAAATGGGGATGAAGACTGTGAGCCCTCCGTGGGACAACCTGATCACCTTGTAACCTTCCCAGCGCTTAGAACAGTGCTTGCACAATAGTAAGCACTTAATAAATTCCGTCATTATTATTATTCTTTGGGTCTCAGTTCCCTCATCTGTAAAATGGAGATTAAAACTGTGAACTCTATGTGGGTCAGGGGGACTGTGTCCAATCTGATGATCTTGTAACTACCCCAGCACTTAGCACAGTGCCTGACACATAGTAAGTGCTTAACAAACACCATAAAAAAGCAGCCACCCTCCCCTCCCACCCCCTTACCTTCCAAAATCCAGGAGAAATGAAATCCAGACTGTGTCTGTTTACTGTTCTATTGTACTCTCCCAAGTGTTTAGTACAGTGCTCTGCACACAGCAAGCACTCAATCAATACGATTGAATGAATGAAGAATCAGAACGATGGGATCCTCCTGCTGGTAAAACCTTGGCAAGAGTCCCCCATTCCCCTCATTTCTGCCTCCATCCCAAAAGGAACGGCATCTCTCTCTCCTTTAACAGATCCAGAGCTGATTGCTGACAACTTGGCCAGTAAGACTTGATCTCCAATCCCAGCTCCGCTACATGTCTGCTGTGTGACCTTGGGCAAGTCATTTAACTTCTCTGAGCCTCAGTTACCTCATCTGTAAAATGGGGGTTAAGACTGTGAGCCCCACGTGGGACAACTTGATCACCTTGTATTCCCCCCCCAGCGCTTAGAACAGTGCTTTGCACATAGTAAGCACTTAACAAATGCCATCTCCCTGGCACTTAGCACCAAACTAATGGGCTCTTCATACTTCTTCAACCTATCCACGTGATTCTCTCTCTCTCTCTCCAAACCAAAATTATCATCAAACCAGAATCTAAGAGGGAAGTGCAAGTTTAAGCAATCCCTCTGACTCTGAGTTTCGAAAGAAAGACGAGAGAGAAAGCGGAGAGCCAAGAACGGTATTTGCCACATCTCTCTCTCGCGCTCGCTCGCTCGCTCACTTCCTTTCTCCCTCCCTTCCTCTCTCTTTCTCCCTCCCTTTCTCTGTCTTTCTCCCTTTCTTCCTTCCTCTCTCTCCCTCCCTTTCTCCCTCTCTCCCTCTTCCTTTCTCTTTCTCCCTCCCTTTCTTTTCTCTCTTCCTTTCTCTTTCTCTCTCCCTCTCTTCCTTTCTCTCTTTCTCCCTCTTCCTTTCTCTCTTTCTCCCTCTCTTCCTTTCTCTCTTTTTCTCTCTTCCTCTCTCTTTCTCCCTCTCCCTTTCTCTTTCTCCCTCTCTTCCTTTCTCTCTTTTTCTCTCTTCCTCTCTCTTTCTCCCTCTCCCTTTCTCCCTCTCTTCCTTTCTCTCTTTCTCCCTCTCTTCGTTTCTTTCTTTCTCCCTCTCTTCCTTTCTCTTTCTCCCTCTCTTCCTTTCTCCCTCTCTTCCTTTCTCTCTTCCTTTCTCTCTTTTTCTCTCTCCCTTTTTCTGTCTTTCTCCTCTTCCTTTCTCTCTTTCTCCTTCTCTTTCTTCCTTTCTCTCCCTCCCTTTCTCCCTCTCTCTCCCTCCCTTTCTCCCTCTTTCTTTCTCTTTCTCCCTCTCTTCCTTTCTCTTTCTCCCTCTCTTCCTTTCTCTTTTTCTCCCTCTTCCTTTCTCTTTCTCCCTCTTCCTTTCTCTCTCTCTTTTTCTCTCTTTCTCTCTCCTCTTCCTTCCTCTCTTTTCTCTCTCTTGCTTTCTCTCTCTTTCTCCTCTTCCTTTCTCTCTCTCTTTCTCCTTCTTTCTTCCTTTCTCTCTCTCTCCCCTTCTTCCTTTCTCTTTCTCCTCTTCCTTTCTCTCTCTCTTTCTCCTTCTTTCTTCCTTTCTCTCTCTCTCCCCTTCTTCCTTTCTCTCTCTCTCTCTCCATCTCTTCCTTTCTCTCTCACTCTCCCTTCCTTTCTCTCGCTCTTCTCTTTCTCTCTCTCCCTCTCCCTCCCTCTCTCTCTCTCTCTCTCCCTCTCCCTCCCTCTCTCTCCCTCTCCCTCTTTCTCTCCCACATAGTGGCTAGAGCCCGGGCCTGGGAGTCAGAAGGTCATGGGTTCCAATCCCGGCTCTGCCACTTGTCTGCTGTGTGACCGTGGGCAAGTCACTTCTCTCGGCCTCAGTTACCTCATCTATAAAATGGGGATTGAGACTGTGAGCCCCACGTGGGACAGGGACTGTGCCCAACCCGATTTGCTTGTACCCACCCCGGTGCTTAGTAGAGTGTCTTGCACATAGTAAGCACTTAAATACCATAATTATTATTATCATTATTCCATCCCTCCCGTTCCTTCCTTCCTTCCTCCTTCATTCCTTCCTTTCAGCTGGGCTCCCAACTCCGAGTTTGAGAAAGAGGTACAGGCATAGGACAGTGGCTACTAAGGAAAGGAAAGAAAAAGCTGGAGAGGATGACAAACCCTGACTCTACTGTGTGACCGTGGGCAAGTCACTTAACTTCTCTGTGCCTCCGTTCCCTCATCTGCAAAATGGCATTTAGACTGTGATCCTTACATGGGACAGGGACTGTGTCCAACGTGATTTGCCTGTATCCACCCCAGCGCTTACTACACTACCTGGCACATAATAAGCGCTTAACAAATACCATTACAGTAAAAAAAAAGAGAGACAGGTGTGGCATCGGAGTGGTGACTACTGAAAAGCAGCGTGGCTTAGTGGAAAGAGCCCAGGCTTGGGAGTCAGAGGACGTGGGTTCTAATCCCGACTCTGCCACTTCATTCATTCAATTGTATTTATTGAGCGCTTACTTGTGCAGAGCACTGTACTAAGCACTTGGGAAGTACAAGTTGACAACGTTTAGAGACGGTCCCTACCCAACAGTGGGCTCACAGTCTAGAAGGGGGAGACAGAGAACAAAACAAAACATATTAACAAAATAAAATAAATAGAATAGATATGTACAAGTAAAATAAATAGAGTAATAAATACGTACAAACATATATACAGCGCTTGGGAAGTACAAGTTGGAAACATATAGAGACAGTCCCTACCCACTTGTCAGCTGTGTGACCTTAAGCTACTTAATTTCTCTGTGCCTCAATTACCTCATCTGTAAAATTAGGATTAAGACCGTGAGCCCCACGTGGAACAACCTGATTACCCTATAACTACCCCAGCGGTTAGAATAATACTTGGCACTTAGTAAACACTTAACAAATACCATAATATAATAATTAATATATGATTATTACTGCTTGAAAGGGGACCAGAGAGGAGCTTTAGATGCAGCCAACACTGCACAGCAAGGGTACCAAGGGGGGGACAGGGACAGGGGAAAGCTCCTTGTAGTCTCCCAAGTGCTTAGGACAGTGCTCTGCACACAGTAAGCACTCAATAAATACAATAATGAATGAATGAGGAGCAGAGAATCGTCCCGGTTTATTGCTGTAGTGAACTCTCCCAAGTGCTTAGGACAGTGCTCTGCACATAGTTAACACTCAATAAATACCACAGAATGAATGGGGAATGGGGCAGCAGGGGCAGCGTGGCTTAGTGGCAAGAGCCTGGGTTTGGGAGTCAGAGGTTGTGGGTTCTAATCCCGGCTCCGCCCCTTGTCAGCTGTGCGACTTTGGGCAAGTCACTTCACTTCTCTGGGCCTCAATTACCTCATCTGTAAAATGGGGATTAACTCTGTGAGCCCCACATGGGACAACCTCATCTCCTTGTATTCCCCCCAGCGCTTAGAACAGTGCTTTGCACATAGTAAGCACTTAACAAATACCAACATTATTATTATTTCCCAGCGCTTAGACCAATGCTTGGCACATGGTAAGGGCTTAACAAACACCATCATCATTATAATTATATTATTATTATTATATTATTATTATTATTGGGGCAGTGGCAGGGGCAGCAGGGACAGTAGCAGGGGTAGGAAGGGCAGTGGCAGGGGCAGCAGGGAAAGTAGAGGGTAATAATAATTATAATGATGGTATTTATTAAGTGCTTACTATGTGCAAAACACTGTTCTAAGCACTGGGGAGGTTACAAGGTGATCAGGTTGTCCCACTGGGGGCTCACAGTCTTAATCCCCTCTGCATGCATGAATGAATGCAAAGAAAGCACTGTTCTAAGCGCTGGGGGGATCCAAGGTGACCTGTATATATGTATATACCTGTATATATGTATATACCTGTATATATGTATGCATATTTGTACATATTTATTACTCTATTTATTTATTTTACTTGTACATATTTATTCTATTTATTTTTTGTTAATATGTTTTGTTTTGTTGTCTGTCTCCCCCTTCTAGATTGTGAGCCGGTTGTTGGGTTGGGACTGTCTCTATATGTTGCCAACTTGTACTTCCCGAGCACTTAGTACAGTGCTCTGCACACAGTAAGTGCTCAATAAATACAATTGAATAAATGAATGAATGAAAGTGATCAGGTTGTCCGCTCCCAGTCTTCATCCCCATTTTCCAGATGAGGGAACCAAGGCCCAGAGAAGTGCCCAAAGTCACCCAACTGACAATTGGCGGAACAGAGATTTGAACCCATGACCTCTGACTCCCAAGCCAGGGCTCTTTCCACTGAGCCAAGCTGCAGGGGCAGCGGCGATGAGGGTCACTGTTGGATAGGGACCGTCTCTATATGTTGCCAGCTTGGACTTCCCAAGTGCTTAGTACAGTGCTCTGCACACAGTAAGCGCTCCATAAATACAATTGAATGAATGAAGTGATCAGGTTGTCCCCCGTGGGGCTCCCAGTCTTCATCCCCATTTTACAGATATGGGAACTGAGGCCCAGAGAAGTGCCCAAAGTCACCCAACTGACAATTGGCAGAACAGAGAGTTGAACCCATGACCTCTGACTCCCAAGCCAGGGCTCTTTCCACTGAGCCAAGCTGCAGGGGCAGCGGCGATGAGGGTCACTGTTGGGTAGGGACCATCTCTATATGTTGCCAGCTTGGACTTCCCAAGCGCTTAGTACAGTGCTCTGCACACAGTGAGCGCTCAATAAATACGACTGAATGAATGAAAGTGATCAGGTTGTCCCCCGTGGGGCTCCCAGTCTTCACCCCCATTTTACAGATGAGGTAACTGAGGCCCAGAGACTTGCCCAAAGTCACCCAACTGACAATTGGCGGAACAGAGATTTGAACCCATGACCTCTGACTCCCAAGCCAGGGCTCTTTCCACTGAGCCAAGCTGCAGGGGCAGCGGCGATGAGGGTCGCAGTTGGGTAGGGACCGTCTCTATATGTGGCCAACTTGGACTTCCCAATCGCTTAGTACAGTGCTCTGCACACAGTGAGCGTTCAATAAATACGATTGAATGAATGAGTCCCTTCCGTCTCTTGTTGCCCAGGCCCTGGGAGGGGGCAGAGAGAGGAGGCCAGGGGTGGCTGGGGTGTCCTACCTGTGGGCGAAGAGAGGGGAGAGAGTTAGCTGGACGCGCAGCTCCTCCTTCAAACTCCAGAAAGGGCCGTCCAGGGAGCGGGACAGGCCGGTGGCCGGAGTCACGGTCCGGTCCTGCTCCATCGGGGCGGTGTGGTTTCCCTGGCGGGCACAGGAAGGGCAGGACCGCCCTCACCCCCGGCCCTGCCCATTCATTTATTCACTCATTTAATAAAGAAGCAGCATGGCTCATTCATTTATTCACTCATTTAATAGAGAAGCAGCATGACTCATTCATTTATTCACTCATTTAATAGAGAAGCAGCATGACTCATTCATTTATTCACTCATTTAATAGAGAAGCAGCGTGGCTCATTCATTTATTCACTCATTTAATAGAGAAGCAGCGTGGCTCAGTGGAAAGAGCCCGGGCTTTGGGGTCAGAGGTCACGGGGTCGAATCCCGGCTCCGCCACGTGTGACCTTGGGCAAGTCACTCAATAATAATAATAATAATACATATTTATTCTACTTCTTTTATTTTGTTAATATGCTTTGTTTTGTTCTCTGTCGCCCTCTTCTAGACTGTGAGCCCGCTGTTGGGTAAGGACCGTCTCTATATGTTGCCTACTTGTACTTCCCAAGCGTTTAGTACAGTGCTCTGCACACAGTCAGTGCTCAATAAATACGATTGAATGAATGAACGACCATCTCTGTTGCCGACTTGTCCTTCCCAACCGCTTAGTACAGTGCTCTGCACACAGTCAGTGCTCAATAAATACAATTGAATGAATGAATGAATGAACGACCGTCTCTATATGTTGCCGACTTGCACTTCCCAAGCGCTTAGTACAGTGCTCTGCACACAGTAAGCGCTCAATAAATACGATTGAATGAATGAATTAATTAAGTGCTTACTATGTGCTGGGGAGGTTACAAGGTGATCAGGTTGTCCCACCGGGGAGCTCACAGTCTTCATCCCCATTTTACAGATGAGGGAACTGAGGCACGGAGAAGTGAAGTGACTTGCCCGAAGTGCTGGGGAGGTTACAAGGTGATAATTTTGGTATTTGTTAAGCACTTAGTATGTGCAAAGCACTGTTCTAAGCGCTGGGGAGGATACAAGGTAATCAGGTTGTCCCCAATGGGGCCCACAGTCTTAATCCCCATTTTACAGATGAGATAACTGAGGCACAGAGAAGTTGTGACTTGCCCAAAGTCACACAGCTGACAAGCGGCGGAGCTGGGATTTGAACCCAGAACCTCTGACTCCCAAGCCACTCTGCTTCTCAGCGTGAATGAATCCACCCATCCATCCATTCATTCATCCATTCATCCATTCATTGAGAAGCAGTGTGGCTCAGTGGAAAGAGCATGGGCTTGGGAGTCAAAGGTCAAGGGTTCGAATCCTGGCTCCGCCACATGTCTGCTGTGTGACCTTGGGCAAGCCACTTAACTTCTCTGTGCCTCAGTTACCTCATCTGTAAAATGGGGATGAAGACTGTGAGCTCCACGTGGGACAACCTGATCACCTTGTATCCCCCCAGCGCTTAGAACAGTGCTTTGCACATAGTAAGCGCTTAACAAATGCCATTATTATTATTACTATTAATATTATTATTATTATCATCCATCCATTTATTTCATTCACTCATTCATTCATTCATCCAATCGTATTGTTTGAGAAGAAGCAGCATGGCTTAGTGGAAAGGGCCCGGGTTTGGGAGTCAAAAGACGTGGGTTCTAATTCCGACTCCGCCACTTGTCAGCGGTGTGACTTTGGGCGTCACTTCACGCCTCCCGGCCTCAGTTCCCTCATCTGGAAAATGGGGATGAGGACTGTGAGCCCCACGGGGGACAACCTGATGACCGTGGATCTCCCCCGGTGCTCAGAACAGTGCTTGGTACATTGTAAGCATTTAATAAATACCCTCATTATTATTATTATTATTTTTATTAGGCACCGAGAAGAGGAAAACTTCCAATATTGGGTAGATTGAGAAGCAGCGTGGCTCAGAGGAAAGAGCAGGGGCTTTGGAGTCAGAGGTCATGGGTTCGAATCCCGGCTCCGCCACTAGTCAGCTGTGTGACTTTGGGCAAGTCACTTCACTTCTCTGGGCCTCAGTTCCCTCATCTGTAAAATGGGGATTAGGACTGTGAGCCCCCGTGGGACAACCTGATCACCTTGTAACCTCCCCAGCGCTTAGAACGGTGCTTTGCACATAGTAAGCGCTTAATAAATGCCATTATTATTATTATTATTCATTCATTCAATCGTATTTATTGAGCACTTACTGTGTGCAGAGCACTGTACTAAACACTTGGGAAGTACAAGTTGGCACCATATAGAGACGGTCCCTACCCAACAGTGGGCTCACAGTCTATACCTCATGTTCAGAACAGTGCTTGGCACAGCGTGGCTCAGTGGAAAGAGCCCGGGCTTTGGAGTCAGAGGTCATGGGTTCGAATCCCGGCTCTGCCACATGTCTGCTGTGTGACCTTGGGCAAGTCACTTAACTTCTCTGAGCCTCAGTTACCTCATCTGTAAAATGGGGATTAAGACTGTGAGCCCCCTGTGGGACAACCTGATTACCTTGTAACCTCCCCAGCGCTTAGAACAGTGCTTTGCACATAGTAAGCGCTTAATAAATCCCATCATCATCATCATCACCCTAGCCGCATACTTCAGCAGAAGCGGCATTGACTGCTCCGATGGGGAACCAAAGAAAAGGGAAGAAGAGGCTGGAATCGAGGCTGTTTGTCCCTCGTACCTCTCGGGAGGTGAATGGGCGAGCAGTAATAATAATAATAATAATAATAATAATAATAATAATAGCATTTATTAAGCGCTTACTATGTGCAAAGTACTGTTCTAAGCGCTGGGGAGGTTACAAGGTGATCAGGTTGTAGGGCTCACAGTCTTAACCCCCATTTTACAGATGAGGGAACTGAAGCACAGAGAAGTTAAGTGACTTGCCCAAAGTCACACAGCTGACAATTGATGATGATGGTGGCATTTATTAAGTGCTTGCTAGGTGCAAAGCACTGTTCTAAGCGCTGGGGAGGTTACAAGGTGATCAGGTTGTCCCACGGGGGGCTCACAGTCTTAACCCCCATTTTACAGATGAGGGAACTGAGGCACAGAGAAGTTAAGTGACTTGCCCAAAGTCACACAGCTGACAATTGATGATGACGATGGCATTTATTAAGTGCTAACTACGTGCAAAGCACTGTTCTAAGCTCTGGGGAGGTTACAAGGTGATCAGGTTGTCCCACGGGGGGCTCACAGTCTTATCCCCCATTTTACAGATGAGCTGAGTCACAGAGAAGTGAAGTGATTTGCCCAAAGTCACACAGCTGACAATTGGCGGAGTCAGGATTTGAACTCATGACCTCTGACTCCAAAGCCCGGGCTCATTCCAGTCACCTTGGGTTCTCGAACCCTGCGGCCGATTTACACTGGTGAACTTATTTTGCCCCCTACTTGTCGATAACACATAATAAGTGCTTAACAAATACCATCATCATTATTATTAGAATATTAACAATTAAATATATAACAATAAATCTCTAGACTGTGTGATTTGGGGCAAGTCACTTCACATCTCCGGGCCTCAGTTCCCTCATCTGGAAAATGGGGATGAGGACTGTAAGCCCCACGGGGGACAGCCTGATGACCTTGGATCTCCTCCAGCGCTTAGAACAGCGCTTGGTACATAGTAAGCGCTTAACAAATACCATTCTTATGATTATCATTTTTATTAGACAGCGGGAAGAGAACTTCCGATATTAGGTAGAAACCCCAGCGTTTAGAACAGTGCTTGGCACATACATATTTATTACTCTATTTATTTATTTATTAATTTTACTTGTACATTTCTATCCTATTTATTTTATTTTGTTGGTGTGTTTGGTTTTGTTCTCTGTCTCCCCCTTTTAGACTGTGAGCCCACTGTTGGGTAGGGACTGTCTCTGTATGTTGCCAATTTGTACTTCCCAAGCGCTTAGTACAGTGCTCTGCACATAGTAAGCGCTCAATAAATACGATTGATTGATTGATTGATAAGTGCTTAACAAATACCATCATCATTATTATTAAAATATTAACAATTTAATATAACAATAAATCTCTAGACTGTGTGATTTGGGGCAAGTCGCTTTACAGCTCCGGGCCTCAGTTCCCTCATCTGGAAAATGGGGATGAGGACTGTGAGCCCCACGGGGGACAGCCTGATGACCTTGGATCTCCTCCAGCGCTTAGAACAGCACTTGGTACATAGTAAGTGCTTAACAAATACCATCGTTATGATTATTATTTTTATTAGACAGCGGGAAGAGGAGAACTTCCGATATTAAGTAGAAACCCCAGCGTTTAGAACAGTGCTTGCAGCGTGGCTCAGTGGAAAGAGCCCGGGCTTTGGAGTCAGAGGTCATGGGTTCAAATCCTGACTCCGCCAATTGTCAGCTGTGTGACTTTGGGCAAGTCACTCACTTCTCTGGGCCTCAGTTGCCTCATCTGTAAAATGGGGACTAAGACAGCCCCCAGGGGGACAACCTGATCACTTTGTAACCTCCCCAGGGCTTAGAACAGTGCTTTGCACATAGTAAGCGCTCAATAAGTGCCTTTATTATTATTAAGTGCTTAACAAATATCATCATTATTATTAAAACGTTAACAATTTAATATAACAATAAATCTCTAGACTGTGTGACTTTGGGCAAGTCACTTCACGTCTCCGGGCCTCAGTTCCCTCATCTGGAAAATGGGGATGAGGACTGTGAGCTCCACTTTTAGCTTTAATTCTATTTGTTCCGACGACTTGACACCTGCCCACATGTTTTGTTTTGTTGTCCGTCTCTCCCTTCTAGACTGGGAGCCCGTTGTTGTGGAGGGACCGTCTCTAGATCATCATCAATCGTATTTATTGAGCGCTTACTGTGTGCAGAGCACTGTACTAAGCGCTTGGGAAGTCCAAGTTGGCAACATCTAGAGACGGTCCCTACCCAACAGAGGGCTCACAGTCTAGAATCAATCAATCAATCAATCAATCGTATTTATTGAGCGCTTACTATGTGCAGAGCACTGTACTAAGCGCTTGGGAAGTACAAATTGGCATCACATAGAGACAGTCCCTACCCGATAGTGGGCTCACAGTCTAAAAGGGGGAGACAGAGAACAGAACCAAACATACCAACAAAATAAAATAAGTAGGATAGAAATGTACAAGTAAAATAAATAAATAAATAAATAAACAGAGTAATAAATATGTACAACCATATATACATATATACAGGTGCTGTGGGGAGGGGAAGGCGGTAAGGCGGGGGGATGGAGAGGGGGACGAGGGGGAGAGGAAAGAAGGGGCTCAATCTGGGAAGGCCTCCTGGAGGAGGTGAGCTCTCAGCAGGGCCTTGAAGGGAGGAAGAGAGCTAGCTTGGCGGATGGGCAGAGGGAGGGCATTCCAGGCCCGGGGGATGACGTGGGCCGGGGGTCGATGGCGGGACAGGCGAGAGCGAGGTACAGTGAGGAGATTAGTGGTGGAGGAGCGGAGGGTGCGGGCTGGGCAGTAGAAGGAGAGAAGGGAGGTGAGGTAGGAGGGGGCGAGGTGATGGACAGCCTTGAAGCCCAGGGTGAGGAGTCTCTGCTTGATGCGCAGATTGATCGGTAGCCATTGGAGGTTTTTGAGGAGGGGAGTGATATGTCCAGAGCGTTTCTGGACAAAGATAATCCGGGCAGCAGCATGAAGTATGGATTGAAGTGGAGAGAGACACGAGGATGGGAGATCAGAGAGAAGGCTAGTGCAGTAGTCCAGACGGGATAGGATGAGAGCTTGAATTAGCAGGGTAGCGGTTTGGATGGAGAGGAAAGGGCGGATCTTGGCAATGTTGCGGAGCTGAGACCGGCAGGTTTTGGTGACGGCTTGGATGTGAGGGGTGAATGAGAGAGCGGAGTCGAGGATGACACCAAGGTTGCGGGCTTGTGAGACGGGAAGGATGGTAGTGCCGTCAACAGAGATGGGAAAGTCAGGGAGAGGACAAGGTTTGGGAGGGAAGACAAGGAGCTCAGTCTTCGACATGTTGAGCTTTAGGTGGCGGGCGGACATCCAGATGGAGATGTCCTGAAGGCAGGAGGAGATGCGAGCCTGGAGGGAGGGGGAGAGAGCAGGGGCAGAGATGTAGATCTGGGTGTCATCAGCGTAGAGGTGATAGTTGAAGCCGTGGGAGCGAATGAGGTCACCAAGGGAGTGAGTGTAGATTGAGAACAGAAGGGGACCAAGCACTGAACCTTGGGGAACTCCCACAGTAAGAGGATGGGAGGGGGAGGAGGAGCCTGCAAAAGAGACTGAGAAAGAACGACCGGAGAGATAAGAGGAGAACCAGGAGAGGACGGAGTCTGTGAAGCCAAGGTCAGATAACGTGTTGAGGAGAAGGGGGTGGTCCACAGTGTCAAAGGCAGCTGAGAGGTCGAGGAGGATTAGGACAGAGTATGAGCCGTTGGATTTGGCAAGCAGGAGGTCATTGGTGACCTTTGAGAGCGCAGTTTCCGTGGAATGAAGGGGACGGAAGCCAGACTGGAGGGGGTCGAGGAGAGAGTTGTTGTTGAGGAATTCTAGGCAGCGCGTGTAGACAACTCGTTCAAGGAGTTTGGAAAGGAATGGTAGGAGGGATATGGGACGATAACTAGAAGGTGAGGTGGGGTCAAGAGAGGGTTTTTTTAGGATGGGAGAGACATGGGCATGTTTGAAGGCAGAGGGGAAGGAACCAGTGGAGAGTGAGCGGTTGAAGATGGAAGTTAAGGAGGGGAGAAGGGATGGAGCGAGAGATTTCATAAGATGAGAGGGAATGGGGTCAGAAGCACAGGTGGCCGGAGTAGCACTTGAGAGGAGGGAGGAGAGTTCCTCTGAGGATACCACTGGGAAGGATGGGAGAGTAGCAGAGAATGTTGAGAGCCGGGGGGTTGGAGAAAGGGGGGAAGAGACTTTGGGGAGGTCGGACCTGATGGATTTAATTTTGTTAATGAAGTAGGAGGCCAGATCGTTGGGGGTGAGGGAAGGAGGAGGGGGAGGAACCGGGGGCCTGAGAAGGGAGTTGAATGTACGGAAGAGCTGGCGGGGGTGATGGGCATGGGTGTCAATAAGGGAGGAGAAATAGTTTTGTCTGGCAGAAGAGAGGGCTGAGTTAAGGCAGGAAAGGATAAACTTGAAGTGAACGAGGTTGGCATGGTGTTTAGACTTTCGCCAGCAGCGTTCGGCAGCTCGAGCATAAGAGCGAAGGAGGCGGACAGTGGGGAGGGGGAGACAGAAGGGGGAGACAGAAGGGGGAGACAGACAACAAAACAAAACATATTAACAAAATAAAATAAATAGAATAAATGTGTACAAATAAAATAAATAGAGTAATAAATACATACAAACATATATACATATATACAGGTGCTGTGGGGAGGGGAAGGAGGTAAGGCGGGGGGATGGACAAAATAAAATAAATAGAATAAATATGTACAAATAAAATAAATAAATAGAGTAATAAATACGTACAAACGTATATAAATATATTTGTATATATACAGGTGCTGTGGGTAGGGGAAGGAGGTAGGGCGGGGGTTGGACAAAATATAATAAATAGAATAAATATGTACAAATAAAATAGAGTAATAAATACGTACAAACATATATATATATATGTATATATATGTACAGGTGTTGTGGGGAGGGGAAGGAGGTAGGGCAGGGGGATGGACAAAATATAATAAATAGAATAAATATGTACAAATAAAATAGAGTAGTAAATACGTACAAACATATATATATGTATATATATGTACAGGTGCTGTGGGGAGGGGAAGGAGGTAGGGCAGGGGGATGGACAAAATATAATAAATAGAATAAATATGTACAAATAAAATAGAGTAATAAATACGTACAAACATATATATATATGTGTGTATATATATGTACAGGTGCTGTGGGGAGGGGAAGGAGGTAGGGTGAGGGGGTGGACAAAATATAATAAATAGAATAAATATGTACAAATAAAATAGAGTAATAAATACGTACAAACATATATATATGTATATATATATATATATATATATGTAGAGGTGCTGTGGGGAGGGGAAGGAAGTAGGGCAGGGGGATGGACAAAATATAATAAATATGTACAAATAAAATAGAGTAATAAATACGTACAAACATGTATATATATATATGTGTGTATATATGTACAGGTGCTGTGGGGAGGGGAAGGAGGTAGGGCAGGGGGATGGACCAAATATAATAAATAGAATAAAATGTACAAATAAAATAGAGTAATAAATATGTACAAACATATATATATGTATATATATATATATGTAGAGGTGCTGTGGGGAGGGGAAGGAGGTAGGGCAGGGGGGTGGACAAAATATAATAAATAGAATAAATATGTACAAATAAAATAAATAAGTAGAGTAATAAATACGTACAAACATATATATCTGTATATATATATATACAGGTGCTGTGAGGAGGGGAAGGAGGTAGGGCAGGGGCATGGGCAAAATATAATAAATATGTACAAATAAAATAGAGTAATAAATACGTACAAACATATATATATGTGTATATATATGTACAGGTGTTGTGGGGAGGGGAAGGAGGTAGGGCAGGGGGATAGACAAAATATAATAAATATGTACAAATAAAATAAATAAGTAGAGTAATAAACACGTACAAACATATATATGTATGTATATATATGTACAGGTGCTGTGGGGAGGGGAAGGAGGTAGGGCAGGGGGGTGGACAAAATATAATAAATAGAATAAATATGTACAAATAAAATAAAAAAGTAGAGTAATAAATACGTACAAACATATATATGTATATCTATGTAGAGGTGCTGTGGGGAGGGGAAGGAGGTAGGGCAGGGGGATGGACAAAATATAATAAATAGAATAAATATGTACAAATAAAATAAATAAGTAGAGTAATAAATACGTACAAACATATATATCTGTATATATATGTACAGGTGCTGTGGGGAGGGGAAGGAGGTAGGGCAGGGGGATGGACAAAATATAATAAATAGAATAAATATGTACAAATGAAATAGAGTAATAAATACGTACAAACATAAATATATGTACAAGTGCTGAGGGGAGGGGAAGGAGGTAGGGCAGAGGGATGGACAAAATATAATAAATAGAATAAATATGCACAAATAAAATAGAGTAATAAATACGTACAAACATATATATATAATGTATATATGTACAGGTGCTGTGAGGAGGGGAAGGAGGTAGGGCAGGGGCATGGGCAAAATATAATAAATATGTACAAATAAAATAGAGTAATAAATACGTACAAACATATATATATGTGTATATATATGTACAGGTGTTGTGGGGAGGGGAAGGAGGTAGGGCAGGGGGATAGACAAAATATAATAAATATGTACAAATAAAATAAATAAGTAGAGTAATAAATACGTACAAACATATATATGTATGTATATATATGTACAGGTGCTGTGGGGAGGGGAAGGAGGTAGGGCAGGGGGGGTGGACAAAATATAATAAATAGAATAAATATGTACAAATAAAATAAAAAAGTAGAGTAATAAATACGTACAAACATATATATGTATATCTATGTAGAGGTGCTGTGGGGAGGGGAAGGAGGTAGGGCAGGGGGATGGACAAAATATAATAAATAGAATAAATATGTACAAATAAAATAAATAAAAGTAGAGTAATAAATACGTACAAACATATATATGTATATCTATGTAGAGGTGCTGTGGGGAGGGGAAGGAGGTAGGGCAGGGGGATGGACAAACTATAATAAATAGAATAAATATGTACAAATAAAATAAATAAGTAGAGTAATAAATACGTACAAACATATATATCTGTATATATATATGTACAGGTGCTGTGGGGAGGGGAAGGACCAAATATAATAAATAGAATAAATATGTACAAATGAAATAGAGTAATAAATACGTACAAACATATATATATGTACAGGTGCTGAGGGGAGGGGAAGGAGGTAGGGCAGGGGGATGGACAAACTATAATAAATAGAATAAATATGTACAAATAAAATAGAGTAATAAATATGTACATATATATGCATATATATGTTTGCATGCATGTGTTTATATGTTTATATGCATATAAATACGTACAAACATATATATATATATATACAGGTGCTGTGGGGAGGGGAAGAAGGTAAGGCGGGGAGGGGATGGGGAGAGGGAGGAGGGGAAAAAGGAAAACTTCTGAGATCCTGATGACCTTGGATCTCCCCCAACGGTTAGAACGGCGCTTGGTACATAGTAGGCGTTTAATAAATAGTAGGCGTTTAATAAATACCCTGGTTAGGATGGTTATTTTTATTAGACAGAGGGAAAAGGAGAACTTCCGGCGGGGGGGGGCCTCCCTCCTTCCTCCCTCCCTCCCTCCCTCCGATCCCGCCATTGAAGCCAGCTCCGGCTGAGGGGCCGGAGGGGCCGGGGCGCCTCGTCCGTAACGGCCGCGCCGATTGGCTGCCCGGGCGGGCGCCGGGGGGGGGGATGGCGGGCGGCGATTGGCCGCGGCCGCGCCTGCGCGGGAGGTTTGAATCCCGCGGCCGAGGGGCCTGAGGCGGCCGTGAGGGAGGCGGCCGTCGTCATCGGCCCCGTCATGGACGACCCCGAGATGGCCAGAAAGTGAGTCTCGGGCCTTCCTCCTCCTCCTCTTTCCTCCTCCTCTTTCCTTCTTCCTCCTGTCCTGAGGCGGGGGGAAAGCCGGGAGGCCTCCCCGGACGAGGCGATGTGGGCTGGGTTCAGCCCCCCCCCCCCCCCCGTCTCCTCAGGTTCAGTCAGTCAGTCATTCATTCATTCAATATTTATTGAGCGCTCACTGTGTGCGGAGCATTCATTCATTCGGTGCTTATTGAGCGATCTCTGTGTGCGGAGCATTCATTCATTCATATTCATTCATTCATTCAGTGTTGAGCGCTCACTGTGTGTGGAGCATTCATTCATTCAGTGTTTATTGAGCACTCAGTGGGTGCGGAGCATTCATTCATTCAGTGTTTATTGAGCGCTCACTGTGTGCGGAGCATTTATTCAGTCATGTTCATTCATTCGTTCAGTGTTGAGCGCTCACTGTGTGTGGAGCATTCATTCATTCAGTGTTTATTGAGCACTCAGTGGGTGCGGAGCATTCATTCATTCAGTGTTTATTGAGCGCTCACTGTGTGCGGAGCATTCATTCATTCATATTCATTCATTCATTCAGTGTTGAGCGCTCACTGTGTGCGGAGCATTCATTCATTCAGTGTTTACTGAGCGATCTCAGTGTGCGGAACATTCATTCATTCAGTGTTTATTGAGCGCTCACTGTGTGCGGAGCATTCATTCATTCATATTCATTCATTCATTCAGTGTTGAGCGCTCGCTGTGTGTGGAGCACTCATTCATTCAGTGTTTATTGAGCACTCAGTGGGTGCGGAGCATTCATTCATTCAGTGTTTATTGAGCGCTCACTGTGTGCGGAGCATTCATTCATTCATATTCATTCATTCGTTCAGTGTTGAGCGCTCACTGTGTGTGGAGCATTCATTCATTCAGTGTTTATTGAGCACTCAGTGGGTGCGGAGCATTCATTCATTCAGTGTTTATTGAGCGCTCACTGTGTGCGGAGCATTCATTCATTCATATTCATTCATTCATTCAGTGTTGAGCGCTCACTGTGTGTGGAGCATTCATTCATTCAGTGTTTATTGAGCACTCAGTGGGTGCGGAGCATTCATTCATTCAGTGTTTATTGAGCGCTCACTGTGTGCGGAGCATTCATTCATTCATATTCATTCATTCATTCAGTGTTGAGCGCTCGCTGTGTGTGGAGCATTCATTCATTCAGTGTTTATTGAGCACTCAGTGGGTGCGGAGCATTCATTCATTCAGTGTTTATTGGGCGCACCTTGTGTGCGGAGCATTCATTCATTCATATTCATTCATTCATTCCGTGTTTATTGAGCGCTCACTGTATGCGGAACATTCATTCATTCAGTGTTTACTGAGCGATCTCAGTGTGCAGAGCATTCATTCATTCAGTGTTTATTGAGCGCTCACTGTGTGCGGAGCATTTATTCATTCATATTCATTCATTCAGTGTTGAGCGCTCACTGTGTGTGGAGCAGTCATTCATTCAGTGTTTATTGAGCACTCACTGTGTGTGGAGCATTCATTCATTCATTCAGTGTTTATTGAGTGCACCTTGTGTGTGGAGCATTCATTCATTCATATTCATTCATTCATTCAGTGCTTATTGAGCGCTCACTGTGTGCGGAGCATTCATTCATTCAGTGCTTATTGAGCGATCTCTGTGTGCGGAGCATTCATTCATTCATATTCATTCATTCATTCAGTGTTGAGCGCTCACTGTGTGTGGAGCATTCATTCATTCAATGTTTATTGAGCACTCAGTGGGTGCGGAGCATTCATTCATTCAGTGTTTATTGAGCACTCACTGTGTGTGGAGCATTTATTCATTCATATTCATTCATTCATTCAGTGTTGAGCGCTCACTGTGTGTGGAGCATTCATTCATTCAGTGTTTATTGAGCGCTCACTGTGTGCGGAGCATTCATTCATTCAGTGTTTATTGAGCGCTCACTGTGTGCGGAGCATTTATTCATTCATGTTCATTCATTCGTTCAGTGTTGAGCGCTCACTGTGTGTGGAGCATTCATTCATTCAGTGTTTATTGAGCACTCAGTGGGTGCGGAGCATTCATTCATTCAGTGTTTATTGAGCGCTCACTGTGTGCGGAGCATTTATTCATTCATATTCATTCATTCATTCAGTGTTGAGCACTCAGTGTGTGCGGAGCATTCATTCATTCAGTGTTTATTGAGCGCTCACTGTATGCGGAGCATTTATTCATTCATATTCATTCATTCATTCATTCAGTGTTGAGCGCTCACTGTGTGTGGAGCATTCATTCATTCAATGTTTATTGAGCACTCAGTGGGTGCGGAGCATTCATTCATTCAGTGTTTATTGAGCGCTCACTGTGTGCGGAGCATTCATTCATTCATATTCATTCATTCATTCAGTGTTGAGCGCTCGCTGTGTGTGGCGCAGTCATTCATTCAGTGTTTATTGAGCACTCAGTGTGTGCGGAGCATTCATTCATTCAGTGTTTATTGAGCGCTCACTGTGTGCGGAGCATTCATTCATTCATATTCATTCATTCATTCAGTGTTGAGCGCTCGCTGTGTGTGGCGCAGTCATTCATTCAGTGTTTATTGAGCACTCAGTGTGTGTGGAGCATTCATTCATTCAGTATTCATTGAGCACTCAGTGTGTGTGGAGCATTCATTCATTCATTCAGTGTTTATTGAGTGCACCTTGTGTGTGGAGCATTCATTCATTCATATTCATTCATTCATTCAGTGCTTATTGAGCGATCTCTGTGTGCGGAGCATTCATTCATTCAGTGCTTATTGAGCGCTCACTGTGTGCGGAGCATTTATTCATTCATATTCATTCATTCATTCAGTGTTGAGCGCTCACTGTGTGTGGAGCATTCATTCATTCAGTGTTTATTGAGCACTCAGTGTGTGCGGAGCATTCATTCATTCAGTGCTTCTTGAGCGCTCACTGTGTGCGGAGCATTTATTCATTCATATTCATTCATTCAGTGTTGAGCGCTCACTGTGTGCGGAGCAGTCATTCATTCAGTGTTTATTGAGCACTCAGTGGGTGCGGAGCATTCATTCATTCAGTGTTTATTGGGCGCACCTTGTGTGCGGAGCATTCATTCATTCATATTCATTCATTCATTCCGTGTTTATTGAGCGCTCACTGTATGCGGAACATTCATTCATTCAGTGTTTACTGAGCGATCTCAGTGTGCGGAGCATTCATTCATTCAGTGCTTATTGAGCAATCTCTGTGTGCGGAGCATTCATTCATTCATATTCATTCATTCGTTCAGTGTTGAGCGCTCACTGTGTGTGGAGCATTCATTCATTCAGTGTTTATTGAGCACTCAGTGGGTGCGGAGCATTCATTCATTCAGTGTTTATTGAGCAATCTCTGTGTGCGGAGCATTCATTCATTCATATTCATTCATTCATTCAGTGTTGAGCGCTCACTGTGTGGAGCATTCATTCATTCAGTGTTTATTGAGCACTCAGTGTGTGCGGAGCATTCATTCATTCAGTGTTTATTGAGCGCTCACTGTGTGCGGAGCATTTATTCATTCATATTCATTCATTCAGTGTTGAGCGCTCACTGTGTGTGGAGCAGTCATTCATTCAGTGTTTATTGAGCACTCAGTGGGTGCGGAGCATTCACTCGTTCATCATTCAGTATTTATTGAGCACTCAGTGTGTGCGGAGCATTCATTCATTCAGTGTTTATTGGGCGCACCTTGTGTGCGGAGCATTCATTCATTCATATTCATTCATTCATTCCATGTTTATTGAGCGCTCACTGTATGCGGAACATTCATTCATTCCGTGTTTACTGAGCGAGCTCAGTGTGCGGAGCATTCATTCATTCAGTGTTTATTGAGCGCTCACTGTGTGCGGAGCATTTATTCATTCATATTCATTCATTCATTCAGTGTTGAGCGCTCGCTGTGTGTGGAGCAGTCATTCATTCAGTGTTTACTGAGCACTCACTGTGTGCGGAGCATTCATTCATTCAGTGTTTACCGAGCGCTCACTCTGTGGAGCATTCATTCATTCAGTGTTTATTGAGCGCACACTGTGCGGAGCATTCATTCATTCATATTCATTCATTCAGTGTTTATTGAGCGCTCACTGTGTGTGGAGCATTCATTCATTCAGTGTTTACTGAGCGCTCACTCTGCAGAGCATTCAGTCATTCACTCGTTCATTCATGCAGTATTTATTGAGCACTCACTGTGTGTGGAGCATTCATTCATTCATTCAGTGTTTATTGAGCACACACTATGGAGCATTCATTCATTCAGTGTTTACTGAGCGCTCAGTGTATGCGGAGCATTCAGTCATTCACTCATTCATTCACTGTTTACTGAGAGCTCACTCTGCGGAGCATTCAGTCATTCACTCGTTCATTCATTCAGTGTTTATTGGGCGCTCACTGTGTGCGGAACATTCATTCATATTCATTCATTCAGTGTTTATTGAGCGCTCACAGTGTGCGGAGCATTCATTCATTCAGAGTTTATTGAGCGCTCACGGTGTGCAGAGCATTGATTCACTCATTCATTCAGTGTTTACTGAGCGCTCACTCTGCGGAGCATTCAGTCATTCACTCGTTCATTCATTCAGTGTTTATTGATCACTCACTGTGTGCGGAGCGTTCATTCAGTGTTTATTGAGCGTTCACTGTGTGTGGAGCATTCATTCATTCATTCAGTGTTTATTGAGCCCTCTGTGTGCGGAGCATTCAATCATTCACTCATTCATTCATTCAGTGTTTATTGAGCACTCACTGTGTGCGGAGCATTCATTCATTCAGTGTTTATTGAGCACACACTGTGCGGAGCATTCATTCATTCATATTCATTCATTCATTCAGTGTTTATTGAGCGCTCACTGTGTGCGGAGCATTCATTCATTCATTCAGCGTTTATTGAGCGCTGACGGTGTGCGGAGCATTGATTCACTCATTCATTCAGTGTTTACTGAGTGCTCACTCTGCGGAGCATTCATTCATTCAGTGTTTATTGAACGCACATTGTGCGGAGCATTCATTCATTCATTCAGTGTTTATTGAGCGCTCACTGTGTGTGGAGCATTCATTCATTCAGTGTTTACTGAGCGCTCACTCTTCGGAGCATTCAGTCATTCACTCGTTCATTCATTCAGTATTTATTGAGCACTCAGTGTGTGCGGAACATTCATTCATTCAGTGTTTATTGAGCCCACACTGTGTGCGGAGCATTCATTCATTCATTCAGCGTTTATTGAGCGCTGACAGTGTGCGGAGCATTGATTCACTCATTCATTCAGTGTTTACTGAGCGCTCACTCTGCGGAGCATTCAGTCATTCACTCGTTCATTCATTCAGTGTTTATTGAGCACTCACTGTGTGCGGAGCATTCATTCATTCAGTGTTTATTGAGCGCACAGTGTGTGGAGCATTCATTCATTCATATTCATTCATTCAGTGTTTATTGAGCGCTCACTGTGTGTGGAGCATTCATTCATTCATTCAGAGTTTATTGAGCGCTCACGGTGTGCGGAGCATTCAGTCATTCACTTGTTCATTCATTCAGTGTTTATTGAGCGCTCACTGTGTGCGGAGCATTCATTCATTCATTCAGTGTTTATTGAGAGCTTACTGTGTGCGGAGCATTCAGTCATTCATGTTTCTTGAGCGCTCACTGTGCGGAGCATTCATTCATTCAGTGTTTACTGAGCGCTCACTGGGTGCGGAGCATTCATTCATTCAGTGTTTATTGAGCGCTCACTGGGTGCGGAGCACTGTCTTAAACGCTGGGACAGTCCAACTCTGAACAGTGACCAGTCATTCATTCATTCAGTCGTGTTTATTGAGCACTCACTGTGTGCGGAGCACTGTCCTAAGCGCTTGGGAAAGTACAATACAATTATAAACAGTGATAAGTCATTCATTCAATCGTATTTATTAAGCTCTAACTGTGTGCAGTGCACTGTCCTAAGCGCTTGGGAAAGTACCATACAACTATGAACAGTGACCATTCATTCCTTTGATCGTATTTATTAAGTGTTTACTTTGTGCGGAACACAGTCCGAAGTGCTTGGGAAAATCCAACTCTAAACAGTGACAAGTCATTCCTTCAGTTGTATTTATTCATTCATTCATTCAATTGTATTGAGCGCTAACTGTTTGCAGAGCACTGTACTAAGCGCTTGGGAAGTACAAGTAGGCAACATATACAGACGGTCCCTACCCAACAGCCAGCTCACAGTCTAGAAGGGGGAGACAGACAACCAAACAGCACATATTAACAAACTAAAATAAATCGAATATGTAAATATGTACAAGTAAAATAGAGTAATAAATATGTACAAACATATATACAGGTGCTGTGGGGAGGGAAAGGCATTCATTCATTCATTCAATCATATTCATTGAGCACTTACGGTGCGCAGAGCAGGCCAGATGGGTACAGTCCAACAAACTGAGGGGCATTTATTGAATGCTCACTGTGTGCAGAGCACTGTCCTAAGCACTTGGGAAAATACAATACAGTTATAGACAGTGACAATTTATTCATTTGATCGTATTTATTGAACGCTTACTGTGTGAGGAGCACTGTCCTGAGTGCTTGGGAAAGTACAACTATAAACAGTGACCATTCATTCTTTGTCGTATTTATTGAGCTCTAACTGTAGGCAGAGCACTTTCCTAAGCGCTTGGGAAAGTACGATACAACCATAAACAGTGACAAGTCATTCAGTCAGACGTATTTATTGAGCGTTCACTGTGTGCAGAGCACTGTCCTAAGCGCTTGGGAAACTACGATACAACTATATACAGTGACCATTCATTCAGTCGTATTTACTAAGCTCCATGTGCAGAGCACTGTCCTAAGCGCCGGGGAAAGTATGATACAACCATAAACGGTGACAAGTCATTCAGTCAGTAGTATTTATTGAGCGCTCACTGTGTGCGGAGCACTGTCCTAAGCGCTTGGGAAACTACGATACAACTATAAACAGTCACCATTCATTCAGTCGTATTTACTAAGCTCCATGTGCAGAGCACTGTCCTAAGTGCTTGGGAAAGTACGATACGACACGTCAGTCATTCATTCATTCAATCGTATTCATTGAGAGCTTACTGTGTGCAGAGCACTGTCTTAAGCGCTTGGGAAAGTACAATACAACTATAAACAGTGACCATTCACTCATTCAATCGTATTTATTGAGCGCTTACTGTGTGCAGAGCACTGTCCTAAGTGCTTGGGAAATTTCAGTGGAACCATAAACAGTGACCTTTCATTCATTCAGTCGTATTTATTGAGTGCTTACTGTGTGCAGAGCACTGTCCTAAGCGCTTGGGAAAGTGCAATCCAACCATAAACAGTGACAATTCATTGTCGTATTTAAGTGCCAACTGTGTAGAGCACTATCCTAAGCACTTGGGAAAGTATGATACAACTATAAACAGTGACCATTCACTCAGTCGTATTAATCAGACAACGAAGCAAAACATACTAACCAAATAAAATAAATAGAATAAATATGTGCAAGTAAAATAGAGTAATAAATATGTACAAACAAATATGTACAAACATAAATACTTTCCCAAGTGCTTAGTACAGTAATAATACTAATGATGGCATTTGTTAAGCGCTTACTATGTGCAAAGCACTGTTCTAAGCACTGGGGGGAGATGAGGTGATCAGGTTGTCCCGCGTGGGGCTCACAGTCTTAATCCCCATTTTACAGACGAGGTAACAGGCTCAGAGAAGTTAAGTCACTTGCCCAATGTCACACAGCAGACATGTGGCGGAGCCGTGATTCAAACCCATGACCTCTGACTCCAAAGCCCGTGCTCTTTCCACTGAGCCACGCTGCACGGGAAGTGCTTAATAAATACGACTGAATTGAACTACAGAAACCTTCAGGACACGTCGCCCCCATCCTCAAGAACCTCCAGGGTTTCTATTTATTTTATTTTGTTCTCTGTCTCCCCCTTCTAGACTGTGAGCCCGCTGTTGGGTAGGGACCGTCTCTATATGTTGCCAACTTGTACTTCCCAAGCGCTTAGTACAGTGCTCTGCACACAGTAAGCGATCAATAAATACGATTGATTGAATGAATGAATGAATAATACAGTAGTGACAATCCCTGCCCACAACAAGCTCACAGTCTGGGGTGGGGGGGGAGATCCGGACTGTTGTTTATTGTTTAGTGTTGTATTGTACTCTCCCAAGCACTTAATACAGTGCTCCCTGTACAGCAAGAGCTCAATAAATACCATTCTATTTATTTTGTTAATGTGCATTTAGCTTTAATTCTGTTTGTTCTGACGATTTTGGCACCTGTCTACATGTTTAGTTTTGTTGTCTGTCTCCCCCTTCTAGACCGTGAGCCCGTTGTTGGGTAGGGACCGTCTCTATATGTTGCTGATTTGTACTTCCCAAGCGCTTAGTACAGTGCTCTGCACACAGTCAGCGCTCAATAAATACAATTGAATGAATGAATGAATACGATTGAATGAACATTTCCAATGAACCCGAGTCACTTGCCCCTCCCCCTGCTCCAGCCAGGATGCTGCAAGGGGCAGTCAGTCAATGGTAATGTTGGTCATCGTAAGCGCTTACTATGTGCCAGGTACTGTACTAAGCACTGAAATAATTGTGGTATTTGTTAAGCACTTACTATGTGATGATGATGGTATTTAAGTGCTTACTCTGTGCCAGGCACTGTACTAAGTACTAGGGTGGATACAGGCAAATGTGATCCGTGCCCACAAGATTACTGTCTACAGTCCCTGTTCTCTCTCCTACTTACATGTGGAACCTGTACTAAGCGCTGGAATAGCAGTAGTATTTGTTAAGCGCTTACTACATGATAATGATGGTATTAAGCGCTTACTCTGTGCCAGGCCCTGTACTAAGCATTGGGGTTGATGCAGGCCAAACATGCTGGGCGTAGTCCCTGGCCCATGTGGAGCTGACAGTCTTGACTCCCATTTTACGTATGAGGTAACTGAGGCCCAGAGAAGTGAAATGACTTTGCCAAGGTCACACAGCAGACAAGTGGCGGAGCCCCGATTAGAACCCATAATTACAGTGTTTTGCACACAGTAAGTGCTCAATCGCCTCTCAGGTCGCGCCTGCAGAGTTCCCAGTCCTCTACCAATCTCCGCTACGGGAGGGAGAGTGAAGCAGAGGCCTGTCCATCCCATTCCTAGCTTGGGCAGTGGCTAGCGAGTGGAAGACAATCTGCTACAAGTCAAAACAAACCCGTGCTGCGCAGCAGGCGGCACGGGAGAGAGTCGAGTGCGGAGACTCAGGTTTACCGCGCGGAAGGAGTCGAGGGTAAAACCACTTCTGTATTTTTACCAAGAAAACTCTCTGGATAAACTCCCAGAACGATCGCAGATGGAGGTGGGGCGTTCGGAGAGATGTGTCCGTGGTGTCGCTTTGGATCAGACGCGACTCGACGGCATAAGGCAACAAGCGCTCAATAAATAAATAAATAAATAAATAAATGAGAGCGCTATACTTAGTAAATGCCGAGTCAATCAATCACTCGCCGGCATAAGGCAACAAGCGCTCAATAAATAAATAAATAAATAAATAAATAAATGAGAGCTCTATACTTAGTAAATGCCGAGTCAATCAATCAATGACAATTATTGAGTCCCATGTGCAGAGCACTGTAGTAAGCACTTCGGAAAGTGCAATGCAACAGTTAGTTAATGTGATTCCCACCCACAAGGAATTTACTGTCTACAGTCCCCGAGAGCTACCCAAACTGTGAGCCCCAGGTGGAACCTGATTACCTTGTATCTATCCCAGTGGTTGGCACATAGTAAGCACTTAATACCATATTGACACTAAAATAAGATAAATATCATTGGTTCCCCCTGGTTTCTCTCTCTCTGCTTGGTGTCCCCTTTGACATTTGTTTGGGTTTAGGGGGGGGTGTTTGCTTTCCTGCATGTGGTTCCTAGCTCCAGCTTTTGCGGCACTTTTGACAGCCGGGTACTCAGGCAGTGGATTTTAAACCATCTTGAAATTGGATGCTGTTCTGTGTACATAAAATATGTACAGCAAATATTTACTATTCAAAGTTATGTCTGGTGCGAAGAGATGAAAGATCTATCATTACTGCTAACGAGAGAATCAACAGCTGTCGCAGGAGGCTTTTCAGTTCTCCAGTTCAAATCAAAATATTTCTTTGAAGGGTTGAGGGAAGGAGACAGAGAGTGAAAGGAGGGACGTGTTTGAGCCAAGGCAAATATTTGATGATAGATTGTGGTGATTATGATGGAGAATTTATGGACATTTCCTCACACTCTGCCCTCTCTCCCTATATGTAATTTATTTTACTGTCTGTCATTCCCCACTAGATTGGAGGCTCCTTGAGGGCAGGGATCAGGTCTACCAACTTTATTGTGTTTTACTCTCCCAAGCGCCTATTATATTTCTCTGCATATAACATCTACTAATTCTGCTGTACTCTCCCAAGTGCCTAATTTAGTGCTCGAGTACTTACTCTGTGCAGGACACTATGCTAAGAGTTTGAGGAAGTACAGTAGAATAAGTGGACATGATCCCTGTCCTCGAGGAGTTCACAGTCTAGTGGGGGAGACTTATGCACTTCCTCATGTTTAGAGTCTTCCCAACTGTCTCACCCTTTAAATTTGAATACAACTTGCCGCAATCGATTGCATTTATTTTTTTAATGGTACTCGTAAAGTGCTTACTGTGTACCAGGCACTGTTCTAAGTGTTGGGGTATTCACAGGGTAACTAGGTTGGACACATTCCCTGTCCCACATGAGGCTTGCGGTCTCAATCCCCATTTTAAAGATGAGATAACCGGGGCGCAGAGAAGTGAAGTGACTTGCCTAAGGTCACATGGCAGACAAATGGCAGAGCCGGGATTAGAAACCAAGTCCTCTGACCCCAGGCCCATGCTCTTTCCACTAGGCCACACTGCCACTCTATTATTGAGCACCTACTATATGCAGAGGAGCATACTAAGCACTTGAGAGAGTACAATGGGGTTAGAAGACATGATCCCTTCCCTCCAAGAGTATAAAGCCTAATAAGGATGACAGACACAAAATAAATTACGGACAGGAAGAAGAGGAGAATGGAAAAATAAAATATATTAAAGAGTAAGTGCTCGAATACGGTATGTGTTTTAATATGAACAAAATTGGCACTTATTTTTGTGAGCACCTAAAACGCAGAGTGCAAAAATCAAGATGGGTAGAGAAATTTTATCAAGGAAAATCTGGAGGAGGTGGGATTTCAGAAGGACTTTGAAGCTGGGAGGAGCTGTGTTCTTCCAGCTATGAAGGGAAAGTTCCAAACAGGAGAAAAGGTGTGAACAAGGGTTAGAAGTGGAGGAGATGAGAACGAGGGCCAGAACTCAGGTGAACTTGAGAGGACAGAGAGCTCAAGCTGGGGGGTAGTGGGAGAAGAGAGTAGATAAATAAGAGGGAGAGAGCTGATGGGGTTGCCTTTAAACCCGGGATCAGTTGTTACTGCTTGCGGCCATGAGTAGGTGGGACGATTGAAAGCTTTTAAAGAGTGTTGAGATGTGTGCAGAACAATGCTTTAGAAAGATGATCCGGGCAGCAGAATGAAAGCTGAATTAGAAGATGGGAGAGACTTGAAACAAAGAGCCCAGGGAGGAGGCGGCTGCTAGGGTAATCTCGTTGGCACAGGGTGACTGCCATGGGGCAGTGGGACAGAAAGAGAGGGCTGGAACTTGAGGAGCTTCCAAGCTCTAGAACTGGAGTGAAAGGATTGTTTGAATTCTCTTTTCCACAATGTGTGGAATCCTTGTAGAGGCTGTTTTAGTGGACAAGTAATTCCTTTTGTTGGTAGTGAGAAGCAGCGTGGCATAGTGAATAGAGCACAGGCCTGGCAGTTAGAAGGACCTGGGTTCTAGTCCCGGCTGCACCGCTTGTCTGGTGTGAGACGTTGGCCAAGTCACTTCAGTTTCCTGGGCCTCAGTGACCTCAATTGTAAAATGGGGATTAAGAGTGTGGGCCTTATGTGGGACAGGGACTGTGTCCAACCTGATTACCTTGTATCTACCCCAGCATTTAGAACGGTGCTTGGCACATAGTCGATGCTTAACAAATGCCATGATTAATTAATTCTCTGGGCCTCAGTGACTTCATCTGTAAAGTGGGGATTAAGGCTGTGAGCCCCGTGTAGGACATGGACCATTTGTCTGCTGTGACCATGGGCAAGTCACTTCATCCTCCGGGCCTCAGTTCCCTCCTCTGCAAAATGGGAGTTCAGTACCTGCTCTCTCGTGTACAGACTATGAGCCCCAGGTGGGACCTGATTATCTCAGTGCAAGTGCTTGCTTGCCGCAAAGTAAGCATTTAACAAATGCCACGATTATTAATCGGCCACGTTTTGAAGTTAGACTGTGTCTTTGCAGTTTTCTGGTTTGAATAGAGCAGCATTTCCCATCTTGGGGCATAGCAAAGCATGAAAGATGTCTGAGGAGAGCACAGGACCATCATCGCACCTGAAGCCTGAGGGTGAGAAATGGGTGTTCATTAATTACTCAATGAAGGCTTCAACTTCTGCCCTCTTTGATGTGAGCATTCATAAGTGGCCTCTGAGGTGGTAGTGGGCTGAAATTAGAGGTGGCACCTCACCAGAATTTGGGGAGCATACTAAGGGCACATCATATCGCCCAGTAGGAAGCATTGAAGCTATGATCCTTAGGGAATAGATTTGCTCATAAATTCGTGGTCAGCCGTTCCAGCCAGAATGAAAGTCTTGAAACAATGGCTCATATTGCAAACCTACATTTATTGAACTGTGGCGGTGAACATTAGGTCCCGGGATCTAAATTATATCACTTCTGACGTTGGTCTCAGGACAAAAATTGCCGTCTAGTAATAACCTTTATGTATAAGTATTTGTCAGTCAAGCAATTGTATGTATCGAGGCCTTACTCTGTGCAGAGCACTATACTGAGTGTATTGGAGAATACCCTAGAACAGAATTAGCAGGCATGTTCCCTGCCCATAATGAGTTTACGGTCTAAGGTGCATAGCAGTAATTTTTTTCTTTGCTTACTCCTTGCCCATTTAGACACTTATGGGTCCACTGTCCCACAGAGAGTGTGACTGACAAATTTAGATGCCCATTCTACTGAGGTGAGATGGGATACAGCCCCATGGCTTTCTGAGCTAGATTTCCAGATTTGCTCATCCTAGGTCTCCTATAATCAGTGGCACTTATTGAGCCTTTATTGTGAATGGACATTAAATGGAAATTAAAACTGTAAGCCCCACGTGGGACAACCTGATTATTTTGTATCTACCCCAGTGGCTTAGAACAGTGCTTGGCCACAGTAAGCACTTACAAATATCATTATTATCATTTCCAGTCAGAGCTAAAAAAAAAACCCAGGCGGTAACTTTCTGGCCTGACCCCAACCCCATCTCCCACATATTCATCCCTCTCCACTTTTGGCCCCTGGTCTCAAAATGACAAGATATTATCTCACTGGGAAAGGCAAGAAAATACAAATAGTGCTAAGCAAACCACTATCGTTACAATCAATTCCTTCGGTCAATCAACAGTGTTAATTGAGTACTTACCGTGTGCAGAATACTATATTAAGCATTTGGGAGAGTACAACAAGTTCCTTTGCAAGGGTTCTTGGTCCCAAAAGTCTTAGTGACTTTGAGGCTCATCTGTCGTTTTCAACAGCAGACTCCATCCAATCTTGATTTGTAGAGCACTTTAAATTATGAACTACATTTCAAAATGGGTAATATTTCATTATGGGAACACTTGCTGTAGTAGTTAAGTACCATTTATGCCTATTAAATATTTTTTCCCTTTTAGAATGTTTGAAACCCACATACAAAGCTACAGAGGAGATGACCCACTCGATCTCTGGGAGAGGTTAGACATTTAATTTGCAGTTTCTTTTAATACACTACACATTTTAAGCAAATGGAACAAAGTAAAATCTTCTCTTTGTCTTAGATATGTGCAATGGACAGAAGAAACCTTTCCTCAGAATAACAAACACTTGTCAACTTTGTTAGAGCGATTAGTGAAGACGTTTTTAAATCAGAAAAGATATTACAGTGACCCAAGATTCATCAACAGCTGTGTAAAGTTTGTAAGTATGTCATTGGCTTGGTGATTAGTCATGTGGTTGGGGTCAGACTGTGTCCAACTTGGTTATCCTGAACCTACCCCAGCGCTTACCACAGTGCTTGGCACATAGTAAGGGCTTAAGAAATACTAACGTTACGACCGTTGTTGTTTCAAATAAAAGAAATAGATTAAATACTCAAACTGACCTTGCTATAATAATAATGATGGCATTTGTTAAGCGCTTACTCTGTGCAAAGCACTGTTCTAATAAGAGTAACTCTGTTCCAGGAATCCCTAAACCACGTGTTTTGCTGTCCTTTTGCCAGGCTGAGCACAATAGTGAACCACATCAATTCTACGAGTATATATACCAGCAAGGAATTGGTATCAAGTCATCCGTTCTTTATGTAGCCTGGAGTCAGCAGCTCGAAGCCCGAGGTGACATGCAGCAGGCTGGTGCCGTTCTGCAGAAGGGGGTTCAGAATCAGTCAGAACCCATGGAAGTGCTTCAGCAACAGGCCAGGTGGGTTGTTTCACAACGTTGGTTATGGACACTTTCTCCTGGCACTGTGAATAGATCCCATTCAGGCTTATGGGTTGCTCAGAATTCGGATTTGTTTACACATAGATGAAGCTAACCGATATCGGACCCTCCTCCTGCTGACCTCTTAACTTTGGAAATTTTTAAGGGCATTTAAAAAGCCTGCCTTCTCTGGGGCTAGACCACTTGGCCCACAATTGAAGCCACAGTCCGGTTTTCTTCAGTTGGGTGTACTCCATTAAAAATCAACCTTTTTTTTCTTGATGCCTAATAGCACACATAGCTAAAGGGTTTCATTTTTGGCGCGACTTGAAAAGTGTAGAGCCCCCAAATCATGCTACTAGAGATTTTGAAATAAAAAGATGATTATATGTACCGGGTGGTTTATTCATTCGTCAGCCCGAAGGCAGGAAGGTTTGACGAAAAAGTGGGTGTTAACCGTTTTTATTTATTTCCGTGTGAAGTTTCTCCCAGACCAGAATTCTTCTATGCGTTTACCATCCATGCTCTTTTTTTGATAGAGAATATGAAACTCCCTCATTAGAAAACACTTTTTCCACAGTGTGTTTTTGTTCTTATTACGACTGTTTTTGTTGCTGAAGATCCACCATGGTATTTTGGGAGATTTGATATTCCTTTGGACTTACCCTCATGGTCATTTTACTTAGATTAATTGACTATTTTCTGTAATTGTCTGGCTTCTAATACTCTGTTTGCTGTGCCAGTTAATTTTCTATTCCAATTTTAAGTCAATGAAAGGTAATCACTGAACGCTTACCGTGTGCCAAGCATCGAACAAATACAGTACAGAGTGGGTAGAGACGATCCCTGCCCAAAGTACCTTCATCAGAGGTATTTATTGAGCGCTTACTATGTGCAGAAGATTGTACTAAGAGCTTGGAATAGTACAACACAACAGAGTTGGTAGGCACGTGCCCTTCAGTCTTCAGACTGCAGACAGTCTACAGTTGAAAACGAGACTGCTAGCCCGTTGTTGGGTAGGGATTGTCACCTTCTGTTGCTGAATTGTACTTTCCAAGCGCTTAGTATAGTGCTCTGCACACAGTAAGTGCTCAATAAATATGATTGAATGAATGAAGATAAATCAGTGAATACCTCTCCTTTCCACTCTGTAGCATGTCTTATGCTGAATTTGTTGACTTTCTGGTCTCAGGACAGAGAGTTGTTTTGGGGGGTTTTTTGTTGTTTTTTTCTCGTAGTCCCCAAGAAATTGGGTGACCTGTGACACATCTTGGAGCTGGGCAGGATTATTTTATGCATCCCAAGAGAAAAGTTTGAGATAGCATCTCTGAGAGATTTTTGCCCTTCACTGCCCCAGCCAGTTGGCCCTACATCCGTTTCTCCCCTGTACATTGATTCCTCAGCTTCCCCTAGAGAGGGGATTAAATTAAGGTTGCCTGCATGTTGCCCGCCATGTAATAATAATAATAGTTATGGCATTTGTTAAGTGCTTACTATGTTTCAGGTACTGTACTAAGCGCTGGAGTGGAGACAAGCAAATCGGGTTGGATACAGTGCCTCCTCGTGGGGCTCACAGTCTCAATCCCCATTTTACAGAGGAGGTAACTGAGGCCCAGAGAAGTGAAGCAACTTGGCCCAGGTCGCCCAGAGGGCAAGTGGCCGAGCCAGGATTAGAACCCATGACCTCCCGACCCCCGGGCCCGTGCTGTGTCCACTCTGCCACGCTGACCTTTTAGACTGTGAGCCCACTGTTGGGTAGGGACTGTCTCTATATGTTGCCAACTTGTACTTCCCAAGCGCTTAGTACAGTGCACTGCACACAGTAAGTGCTCAATAAATACGATTGATGATGATGATGATGACCTGGAGTGCGTCACGGCAGCACTCCACATTTAGTGTTCAAGCTGAAGGTCCCTAAGACATCCAGGTTGGTTCCATCTCGAGTCCTGGAACTAAGTGGGTTCAGCACTTAGAATAGCGCTTCGCACATAGTAAGCGCTTAACAAATGCCATCATCATCGCTCATTCTGGATACCCTCGGCCACAGACGACATTCCTTCTGGAAGGCAGGCTCTCTGGGAGTTCTGGGGTGCACACAGTGTTTCCAAGGGCAGCCCTGACGATGCGCAGAGTGACCCTTAGAAGCAGCATGGTCTAGTGGGTAGAGCCCAGGCCTGGGAGTTGAAAGGACCTGGGTTCTAATCCTGGCTCTGCCATTTGTCTGCTCTGTGACCTGGGTCAAGTCACCTCACTTCCCTGTGCCTCAGGTACTTTATTGTAAAAAGGGGGTGAAGACCGTGAGACCCTGTGGACTCTGCCCATCCCGATTAGTTTGTATCTACCCCAGAACTTAGAACAGGGTTTGACACATAGTAATCACTTAACAAATACCATAAAAAAGTGGCTTGCTGTCAGCCACAACCAACAGCCTCATCTTGGTTTGCCCCTGGTTATAGGCTCGGGGGTTCGCAGCAGAGGCAGGCATTTACTTATTCATTCATTCAGTCGTATTTATTGAGCGCTTACTGTGTGCAGAGCACTGTACTAAGCACTTGGGGAGTACAAGTTGGCAACACATAGAGACGGTCCCGACCCAACAGTGGGCTCACAGTCTAGAAGAGGGAGACAGAGAACGAAACAAAACATATTAACAAAATAAAATAAATAGAATAAATATGTGCAAATAAAATAGAGTAATAGAGTAATACTAATGCCCCACAGCCTTCGGTGCAAGAGAAACTCGGTGAGTCCTGATCTTTCTGGTGCTGGAGTGGTCCTCAATTAAAAAATGGGTCAAGAAGCCCATGGTTTGGTGGACTCCCTGCCCCTCCTGGTTGAAAACTGATTGACATTTTGCTGAAAGGTTATCGAGTCTACCTGTGGGACTTGAGCACAGGGAGTTTGGTTGGTTTTTACCTCCCTTCCCCACATGGGTTGTTGACTGATTACCTCTTTATCAAAAAAGCCAAGTGGAAACATGTGGGGAAGCAGCCTGGCCTGGTGAATAGAGCCCAGGCCTAGAACTCAGAAATCCCTGAGTTGTAATCCTGTCTCTGCCACTTGCCTGCTGTGTGACCTTGGGTAAGTCACTTCACTTCTCTAGTCCTCAGATCCCTCATCTGTAAAGTGGGGATTAAGAATGTGAACCCCATGCGGGACGGTGTCCAACCTGATTTGCTTGTATCTACCCCAATAATAATAATAATGATGGCATTTGTTAAGCGCTTACTATGTGCAAAGCACTGTTCTAAACACTGGCGGGGATACAAAGTGATCAGGTTGTCCCACATAGGGCTCACAGTCTTCATCCCCATTTTACAGAGAAGTTAAGTGACTTGCCCAAAGTCATACAGCTGACAAGTGGCAGAGCTTAGTACATGCTTAGTACAGTGCCTGGCACATAGAAGGTGCTTAACAAATGCTACAGTTATTATTATGTCTGGCACGTCTACACCTCTGCGAATATTTTGAGTTCTGTAAGGGAACTAACACCTTTTTGATCTGACAAGTGGTCTACCGTTTAATAGTTGACTGAATTATTCATTCTGTCAATGCTGACCTATTCTAGAATTTGTCACAGTGCCCTCGTCCAACCCTGAAAAAAAGTGTCTTTCTTCCCTAGGTTGTTCCAGGCTCGACTGTCCAAAACTCATTTTGCAGCTCAAGGTAAAACTTAAGGTTTTTCAGTCACTTAAACAGACTATCGATCCATCAGTGGTGTTTATCGAGTGCTTACTGTGTGCGGAGCACTGTACTAAGGGCTTGGGAGAGCTCAGCACAATGGATTTGGTAGACATATTCCCTGCCCACAAGGATTTTATACCGTCTTCAGACTAGCCCCTATCTACTCTAGTTGAAATTCATTAAAGTCAATTCTTCCATAACATGAATCTTGACTGTATCTTCTGGCTAGGACACAATGTGGTGTCAGAATACATAATGCAAAATCAAAGGATGTCAGTCAAAGCATGAGTTCTCCGACACCAGTTTTTCCTTAGGTAGAGTTCTTTGATAACTGCAACACCCTGCCCTGGAAGAGAAGTAATCGAATTTGTTCAATTTTTCATTCGATCCAATAGTATTTTTGATCACTTATTGGGTGCAGAGCATTGTATCAGGCATTTGGCCGAATACAATAAATTAAGGCTTTGTTCCCGCCTTGAAGAATAAACCAGTAAAAATACCAAGATGACGTGTCATCAAAAATGCAGGTGTAGATGGCAGTTTTTTCCCCAGGATCCATTGAGTTGGATGCTTCATGGTGATTGGGATCTGATGTAATTTGATGAAAGAACAGTTATTTTTATGTGGGGGGGTAGGCTTTAATTATTAAATATGCTTCCTCTGCTTTCAACATCTATAGTTCTTTACAATTTTTTTTCTAGTTGGCGCCTCAGAACCACTTCAAAATTCGAAGATTTTAAACCAGATGGTCCCACCTAACCCAGGGAATGGAGACCCTGCGTTCCTTCTCCAAAGCCAGGTATCTGTAAATTATGTATTGTATCTGTAATTTATTTATATTAATGTATGTCTGTAATTTATATTAATGTCTGTCTCCCTCTGTGGACTGTAAACTCATTGTGGGCAGGGAATGGGTCTGTTTATTGGTGTATTGTACCCTCCCAAGTGTGTAGTACAGTGCTCTGCACACAGTAAGTGCTCAATAAGTACGATTGGCTGACTGTCAGACATACAGCCTAGAGGATAGAGCACAGGCCTAGGAATCAGAAGGACCCGGGTTCTAATCCTGCTCTGCCACTTATCTGCTGTGTGATCTTGGGCAAGTCACTTCACTTCTCTGCACCTCACTTCCCTCATCTGTTAAATGGGGATTAAGACTGTGAGCCCCATGTGGGACAGGGACTGCATCCAACCTGATTAACTTGTATCTACTCCAGTGCTTAGTCCAATATCTGGCACATAGTAAGCGCTTAATAAATATGTTATTGTTATTATTATTATGTAATATTAAACAGCCATAGGTGAGAGCTGGGAAATATTCCTGGGATCCTAAAGTCCTGTGCCTCTTATTTTTCCCTTCCCCCCACATCTTTCCATCCATACCACTTTTTTTCAGTAGTAATAATAGTATTCATTAAGCGTCTACTGTGTGCAAAGCACTGAGTACAGAGATGGGAATTAGACATTGTCCCCCGCCCCTCAAGGGGCTCACAGTCTAAGAGTAAGGTAGGGAGGGGCTTGGCAAAGCACCTAGAGGAAAGTGAAACAACATAAAAGATAAGGACCACAATAAATACAGTAAGAGCAGTGAGATACTATTCATTCACTCAGTCAGTCATATTTATTGAGTGCTTACTGTGTGCAAAGCACAGTGCAGAGAGCTTGGGAGAGGACACTAGAACAATAAATGGAGGCAGCTGAATGGTCAAGGAAGGATTAAGCCAGAGTAGAAACAGTTAGATTTGGCCAGGAGTTTTTTGGTTTCCATGGAGAATATGGTCTCTGTGAGTGAAAGAGGTGGAAAGCAGATTGTAAAAGGACAAGAAGGAAGGTGGAGGAGAGAAAGTGGAGACAGCAGATGTAATACACCCTATTAGAGTTTTAGTGGGAAAGCAGATTGAAATGGAGCAATTTTTGAAGGAGAAAGTGGGATTCTTGCCCCCTTGAAATCGGTAGCCCTGGGCACCCCTGGTAAAAGTATTTGCAAATATGCCCAGCAGTGAAAACATGTGCTCACTTTCTACTGTTCTCCATTGAGAGGATGATAGGACTGGATGGAAACTTATTTAAATCTAAGATGGCTCTTAAATTTCTTTTCCCAATTTTTTATTTGTTTTTTAGAGTTCGGAGCTTTCTGAAAATCAGTCATCCAAGTGTGATAAAGTACCAAAAATGCAAGCACAGTCGGTGTAAGTTGTGTTATTTGATTTCTCTCTAAAAGTGCATGCTTAGCATTCCACGGTAAATGTAAATGATGAACATCTTTCTCCATTTATAGAGAACAAAGGACTGTCGTCATTTCTAAATCGTGCTATTCCACGCAGCTATCTTTATCAGCGTCCAGTAATGACACCAAGCAAATTTGCATGTATTGCAAGGACAAGCTTGTTCACGGAGACTCTGAATTATCTTTTGAAGAACTGAGAGCCCAGAAACACGAGCAAGTGAAGAAACAAAAGGAATGGGGTACTCACAATTCTCTTTTCCTTTTACCTACTCTCTTCTTTTCATTTTAACAGATTCTTGGTTCCAAAGTTGTGCTAGTGGTGGATATGTGCCTGCTGTTGGAGTACTAGCTAAGGGAACCTCAAGTGTCCTTATAGAGAAAGTAAAGTACTTGCCCAAATCCCAGCATAACACTTCTCCCCTAGGACTGAATAGATTCTGAAAGTAGCACTGATTCTATTTAATGTTTCCTCGACAAAAGTAGCAAAGACAGCCCGGGCCTAGGAGGTAGAAGGACCTGGATTCTCAGCCTGGCTTTGCCACTTGTCTGCTGAGTGACTGTGAACAAGTCACTTGACTTCTCTGGGCCGCAGTTACCTCATCTGGAAAATGGGGATTAAGACTGTGAGCCCCTCTGTGGGTCAGAGACTGTGTCCACCCGATTTGCACGTATCCACCCTGGCTCTTTGTGCAGTGCGTGGCACAGAGTAAGCACTTAACAGATATGATGATGATGATGATGATTATTCCTCCCTTCTAATCCATAGGGTGAATGAATTCCCTGCCTACCTCATTTCGAAATTGTATATTCAACCACTAATCTGTATTTCCTTTCTTTCCTGGTGCTCCATTAAGTTACCAAAATCACGTGATTTATCAAAAATGAATTTCAAATGACCTAGTAAGCTCATTCGCATACCAAAAAACCTTATTAACCTAGAGAATTGAAGCCAAGGTACTGCCTTATGTGTGTCTTTAGTGTCTCCGCAGTCATTCACTGACACATAAACCATGCCCATACAGGCTCAGATCGATGGCTGTTTCCAGCCCGATATTCTGTCTTCAACAATGGCACCAAAGAATGTTTGGAGAATAGCGATTTCTATAGGTTTCACCCCAAATAATCTTTTACAGATCCCTCTGTGAACTTAACCAGGACTTTTTTGATAATAATAATGATAATTATGGTACATGTTAAGCACTTACTATATGCCAAGCACTGTTCTAAACATTGGGGTAGATACAAGTTAATCAGGTTGGACATAGTCCCTGTCCCACGTGGGGCTCACAGAATTAATCCCCATTTTTCCAGATGAGGGAACTGAGGCCCAGAGAAATTAAGTGACTTGTTCAAGGTCACACAACAGACATGTGGCAGAGCCAGGATTAGAACCCAGGTCCTTCCGACTCCCAGCCCCGTGCTCTATCCGCTAAGCCATGCTGCTTCTCAGTTGCTCTACCTTGGTTTTCTACCTGCCCAGTTTTCTGGGTGGAAATGTGGGGGATTTTTTCCATGCTTTGAATCTACCTCTTTCCAGCTTCAAGGGATGTTGTGGGGTTTGGCGAACTGTTCTCCCTCCTACTTAGACTGAGATCCGTTTGGGACAGGGGCTGTGATCGATTTCATTAAATGGTATCCTACTGAACTCTTAGGACAGTGTTTGACACATAGTAAGCGCTTAATAAATACTATAAAAGAGTTTTTGATCCATAGCGCTTAACAAATATAGTAACAATAACCCAATATTTGTAACCCTGCCAAGTTTACAGAAAGTGGTTTTACGAGGTCAGTTAAAATCTTTGGGCTTCCTCAAAGAGTTAAATGTATGCATTTTCTTAAGGACTATCATTTTCTTCCAGTAAATAAAGACAGAGAATACTTGAAACGGAAAGAAGCAGATTCTTTTGAAGAACAACTCCTAAAACAGAAAATGAATGAACTCCGTAAGCAGCTGTCTCAAGTGGCAACAGTGCAAGGTGGACGATCCACTCTTCAGGCTGGAGCTCAGGTATAAATGCCCTATGACTACATTAGGGCCATATCCGTCGGTTATTTTATTTATTGTGTTTGTGTCAAATTTAATCTGTACACTGGGGAGAGGCATGACGATAGCATTTCAGAACCAGTTCTTTGTCCACAGCGGGTTCACAATCATCAAAAAGGGGGTGACAACTGGCACTTGTTGAAGGCACATCTCCAAGAAACCTTCCCTGACTAGTCCTCATGTCCTCTTCCACTCCCACCTACGTCACCCTGATTTGCTCCCTTTATTCACCCCCATCTCCCTCAGCCCCACAAACACTTAGCCAAAATGTATTTATTTAGATTAATGTCTGTCTCCCTCTTCAGACTCATTTGGGACAGGGAATGTGTCTACCAACTCTGTTATGTTGTTGTATTGTACTCACCCAAGCTCTTAGGACAGTGCTCTGCACACAGTAAATGCTCAGTGACTGTGTTTGACACGAAGCATAGACAGATTTGCAAAAACCAAAAACAATTCCTCACCGTTAAGGGATTAGAATTCAGGTTCTTTGTTGCTCCACCAGGGCTGCCTCATGACCAGTGGTTTCACCCTGCGCAGTGCTTTAATCGGCCAATCAGTGGTATTTATCGAGCGCTTACTAAGTGCGGAGCACTGTACGTAGCACTTGGGAGAGTGCAATACAAGAGGATTAGCAGGCCCGGGCCCTTTTCAGAACAAAGAGTCGTTGTGGTGTGCTTCAGCTGCATTTATCATTGTCATCCAGGGGATTTACTGAACTCCTCCTGAGGGCTGAGCACAGGTAGTTGGGAGAGCGTCACAGAAGCAAAAACCACACTCAGTACCCTCCCGGAGCTTCCGATCTAGCGGGGCGGATCATCTTTTAGACTGTGAGCCCACTGTTGGGTAGGGACTGTCTCTATATGTTGCCAACTTGTACTTCCCAAGCGCTTAGTACAGTGCTCTGCACACAGTAAGCGCTCAATAAATACGATTGATTGATCAGCCAGAAATGAGTTACGGACTGTGGCAACGGGAGGAAGAACAAGGATAAGGGGAGATAGTGCAGATAAACCAGGAGCAAATAGCCGACGACTTTCCTTTTTAGATTGAAGCGTCAGCAAACGCCTCTGCGTGAGTGCTGAGGTTAGGAGTGACATATAAGTCCTAGGTTTGGGGGGGGACTCCCCGGAAGGTTGGAAATTGATATGGGAGAATTCCCAGAGGAGGTGGGGCATTGAGTGCTCCTGAGGGTGGGTTATCACCTGGCAGTGGCAGGCGAGAGAAGGTGGTGCCACTTTCCATTCATTCATTCATTCAATCGTATTTATTGAGAGCTTACTGTGTGCAGGGCACTGTACTAAGCGCTTGGGAAGTACAAGTTGGCAACACATAGAGACGGTCCCTACCAACAGATAATAAGGCTCCATTGTTCACTTCCTACACCCAGGTAGCCTGAGTGTGGAGGGTTTTTCGTTGAATTTCACTCAGTTTTTTTTTCAGATCTTTAAAAATAATTTTTTCCCTCTGGCCCATCTCAACTTTTTTTATGGTATTTAAGTGCTTACTATGTGCCGAGCACTGTACTAACTTCTGGGGTAGATGCAAACTAATCTGGTTGGGCACAGTTCCAGTCCCATATGGGGCTCCCTGTCTTAATCCCCATTTCACAGATGAGGTAACTGAGGCACAGAGAAGGTAAGGGACGTGCCCGAGGTCACACAGCAGAAAAGTGACGGAGCCGGGATTAGAACCCAGGGCCTCCCAGGCCTGTGCTCTGACCACTAGGCCACGCTGCTTCTCTTGCCATCTAACGTGGAGAAGGTAGCCAGGAATCCTCCCGAAAAAAAATCCATGGCTGTGTGTGTGGAGATTGTGTGTAGAGCACCGTACTAAGCGCTTGAGAGAGTACAATATAACAGCGTTGGTAGAAACGTTCCCTCCCCACGAGGAGCTTTCAGTCTAGAATCAGAGGTTGTCAGAGCTGAAGGGTGGGAAGCTTTGGCAATCGTATATTTCATTTCTTTTTCCGATTTCTTTTCTCTGCCAACCCCCCACATTCCCTCTCCCCCTCCGCTTTTACTTGCGAAGATTCACCCGATATATACGGAACCCAGTTTTCAGCAAGACCTGATAGCACCTTTTCAACCAGCCACCAGTCAGACACCAAGTAACACAGTAGAATACTTAAAGAACTCCACAGCTCTGCCCACGGCGGCAGGGACAACCGCTTCTTCAAAAACGCGGGTGACCGACGAGAATCGGCCTTCTCCTGCGTCAACGGAGACCCAGCCAGCGGCAGACTCTACATTCGCCACCTACCAAGAAGACGCTAACAACACTCGGTTCAACCCCGAAGAGGGTCGAGAGCAAATGCTGATCGCGTCTGACCACCACAGGAGCGTATCTAAGCCTGGGCCTCCTGAGGAGCCCTCAACCTCTCCTCTTGAGAGCTTCAGCTTTAGAGAGCCGTAAGTACAAAATCACCTAATTGTTCATTTTTGAATTATATGTGTTGAGCGCCTACTACGTGCCCAGCAATGCGCTAAACACTGGAGTAGATACTAACTAATCAGGTTGGACACCATCCGTGTCCCACGTGGGGCTCACAATCCTAATCCCCATGTTATTAATAATAATTATAATGGCATTTATTAAGCGCTTACTAAGCACTGTTCTAAGCACTGGGGGGGGACACAAGGTCATCAGGTTGTCCCACGTGGGGCTCACAGTCTTCATCCCCATTTTACAGATGAGGTCACTGAGGGAAACAGAAATAAAGTGACTTGCCCGGGGTCACACAGCAGACGTGGTGGAGGTAGGATTAGAACCCAGGTCCTATGACTCTCAGGGCCATGCCCTTTCTATTAGGCCACACTGCTTCTTGTTACTCCTGGTGTTACAGAAAGTTGGGCTAGTTACAACGCTAAATAACTAGAGTACAAAACTTTAGCCATGACTCTTTTCTGGAAGCGATACTCAAAATGGACTAGGTGTGCTGCACTCGATTCTTTTAACTTCCTCCATATGGTAAAACTCAAACTTATGGGTAGTTACTCAACTTTAAAACTATTATATGCAGACCATCTTTATGAAAACGACTATGGTTAGCCCAGATTTCTTCTGTTTTATCGCTCTCCAACAGTAGTTTCTCTCACATCTTCAACTTTAATTGGACTTCACATCTTCCATCTTCAAAAAAAAGCAGCATGGCCTAGTGGAAAGAGCACGTGCCTGGGAATCAGAGGACCTGGGTTCTAATCCTGGCTCTGCCCCATGTCTGCTGCATGACCTTGGGCAGGTCACAGCTTCCCTGTCCCTCAGTTACCTCATCTGTAAAATGGGGATTGTTTTTGAGCCCCATGTGAGACACTCGTTTTGTTTTGTTGTCTGTCTTCCCCCTTCTAGACTGTGAGCCCGTTTTTGGGTAGGGACCGTCTCTGTATTTTGCCGATTTGTACTTACCAAGCGCTTAGTACAGTGCTCTGCACACGGTAAGGGCTCAATAAATATGATTGAATGAATGAATAAATGAATGAATGGACTGTATTCAACCTGATTAGCTTCAATCTACCCCAAATCTCAGATCAGTACCTGCCACATAGAAAGCACTTAACAAATACCATTAAAAAAAAAAAAACTAACTGGTTGTAGGTAGGAATGAAAGGTTTTAGCCAGCTAAAAAGGAAGGGAAGAAGGAGAGAGAGTCTTAACTGAACGTGTTGGCCTCGAACCGGAGTTCAGTGTGAAGTTTGCGGTTGCAGAGACAAGGGTGACTGAATCATCCTGAAGGCTCAAATCAAAAGGTTTTGAGTAGCTGGGAAAAGGTAGTACAAATCGGCAAAATATAGAGATGGTCCCTACCCAAAAGGAGGAAAAGCTGATCTTCCAATAGAAGGGGGCAGATGCATTTACAATAGAAACGAGAGGCAGAATATAATACCATCTCCAGTTTAATAGTAATTTAATGTCTTTTCCTTGGTACTGAGAACTCTTTACTCTCTAAAATTGAAACAAATAATTTTGACTCATTTCTAGAATAAGTCCAATCTTACCCATCCTGCTGTTTTTATAGCAAACCAACCGTTGGCATCGACTTATTTCTGTAAGGACGAGTTGGGATTTAATTGTTTCAACATGATTTGCAGTTCAACTTGCCTAATGTTTTTTTTTTTTCTTTAGGTGTAAGAATGAAACTGGTCAAGGCCTCAAACTACAAAGCGGGAAGGAGGGCAAAGAAGGTAACTAACATCTGACATTCCAGAATTGACTTGTGAACTGTTCTAGTCAGGGTGTATGACAGGTTGTTAATCGGCTATTTCATTTTTGATTTGGGACATGTAACTTTTAAGTCTTGACCCTGAGTCTTTGATTGAGACATGGGGTAGATTATCGTATGACTGATTACAGAAGCTCCAACTCCATGGGGGTTGGAGAGGGCATTAATGGCTTTGCCCTGTAACATTTTGGGCCGAAATGGCCAACTGGTAGTGTCTCTGCCCTTAGAGCTAGAACGGGACCATTACCACAGATGGAGCATCTCAGCAACGATGGAGGTGTCTGATAGCGCCTACTGAGTGCAGAGCACCGGATAAGCTCTCGGGAGAGTATGATCATATTAAAAGATGATCCCTGCCCTTAAGGAACTTCTGTTCTAGCTGGGAAGACAGATCTTAAACAATTTACCAATAGGAGAAAAGAAAAGGGGAAACTCTAAGCTCCGTAGTGATAATAATGACAATTATGATGTTATTCCTTAAGCGCTTACGACGCGTCAAGCACTGTTCTAAGAACTGGGGTAGATAAAAGCTAACTGGGTTGGACACAGTCCCTGACTCATGTGGGTTTCACGGTCTTAATACCCATTTTCCAGATGAAGTAACTGAGGCCCAGAGAAGTGAGGTGACTTGCCCAAGGTCATACAGCAGACAAGTGGCGGAGCTGGGATTAGAACCCAGGTCCTTCTGACTCCCATGCAGGAGCTATCCATTAGGGCACGCTGCTTCTCGGGGCTGGGGGTGGGGAAGAGGAGCAGGGTGCCAGGAAGGAGGAGGGGACGCCCTTCTTGTGGGCAGGGAGCGTGTTTACCGACTCTTAGTAGTAGCAGTCGTCATCATCTTTGTTATGTAATAATAATAATAAATAATAAATAATTTCAAATATAATTATAATTATAAATAAATAATTATGGTATTCGTTAAGTTTTTACTATGTGCCGAGCACTGTACTAAGGGTGGATACCAGCGCTTATAAGTTTTGTTGTCTGTCTCCCCCTTCTAGACTGTGAGCTCGCTGTTGGGTAGGGGCTATCTCTATATGTTGCAAACTTGTACTTCCCAAGCGCTTAGTAAAGTACTCTGCATACAATAAGCGCTCAATAAATACAATTGAATGAGTGAATGAACTCTGCTGTAGTGTCCCAAACGCTTAGTGCAGTGCTCTGCATACAGTAAGCACCCAATAAAGACCACTAATTGACAGGTAGATGAATGAGTAAACATTCAAATAGTACGGTATGTAAGTCGTTATGAACCGAAGTGCTTTGGGTGCTTCTTGGGAATCCTGCCTAGATTCGTGTTCTGATACTGAGTCAATCTTTTTGTGTGTGTGTGTGTTTTTTTTATATAGTAAACGAAGCCTCTTCGTATCTGGGGGCAAATGCTTCCCATGCCACACCAAATACGTCCCTGGGAATGGTGCAGGCGACGCCATCAAAAGTGCAACCTTCACCCACAGTTCACACAAAAGAAGCACTGGGTAAGGAGAGGCTTGGTGTGAATGCTAAGCGAGACCTGGAAAAAACCTTACTCGGATGAGCAAATTCGAGGCCCGGGAGCGCGCGCACACACATACCCACAGAAATGATTGTGAATCGCTTTGCCGATTCAGTAAGGACATCCCAGCCCACACCCAGAGAAGCCAAGGGTTGTCATCGGCCACACAAACTCATGGCAAAACCGTCAGCAAACTCTGCTACCAAGGTGGTATGCCATCCAGTGAAGGGTGGAGAGATAGAGCCACGAAGGAGAATTTTAAAAGGCAGTTTTGGCACAGTCAGCTGCAAAAGTCAAGTGTGCTGGCAAAACGTATCATCATAATTGTGGTATTTAAGCGCTTTCTTGGTGACAAGCACCGTACCAAGCACTGGGGTAAGATATAATCAGGCTGGACGTGACTCCTGCCTCGCAGTCTAAGAAAGGGGGAGAATAGACAATGATTCTCCGTTTTATAGAAGAGGAAACTGAGGCACAGAGAAATTAAGTAACGTGCCCAGAGTCACCCAGCAGGCAAGTCAGTGAGCCAGGCCTGTGCTCCATCCACTAAGGGAGGCCACCCTTCATTTTCTAGACTTCTTCCATAATCAGACGTGTACTTGGTGACGTCTGCTTCTCCAGCCTAATTCTACCCAACCCCTTTTATTTTCCCAGGGAAACGTAGCTGGACCATAAATCTCCTGAACAGTTACGGTTACCGACTGACACCATTAGTTTAATTTAGTAATAGAGGCAGTGAGATGTGTGATTGTTGGGCAGAGGGGGGATTCCCAGTGGAAAGATAGGGTTTTTATGTACTTTATTATTAAAGGTACTATTGGTGATGTTTGAAAATTTCAGTGTTACATAATAGCCATTTTTCTACTCTTCCGAAGTGAATTCATGCAGAAAAGAAAGAAAGCTCATTTCATTTATTTTACTACCTGTGGTTTTCACCTTGGGAGGTTTTCAGAGGTGACACTAAACCTTTTTTTTTTTTGGTACTTATTTTACACAATTGTATTACTCTTTTTTTAAGTTAAAGAACGAGTATAATGAATTAAAGTTTCCCTTCCAAATGTAGAGCACCCTGAAGTGAAGCAGTGGAATTTAGATCTTGCAATTTCTTCTTTGAAGGTTTCATAATGAACATGTTTCAAATACCTACCCATCCAGAAGTGTCTGGTGAGGAAGACAACTTTCCCTGCCTGGATGAAAACGAGGAAGCATTTGAGGCCTGCTTTAAAAGTAATTCATTCATTCATTCAGTTGTATTTATTGAGCGCTTACTGTGTGCAGAGCACTGTCCTAAGCGCTTGGGAAGGACAAGTTTGCAACATATAGAGACGGTCCCTACCCAACAGCGGGCACACAGTCTAGAAGGGGGAGACAGACAAAAAAACAAGACATATAAACCTAATAAAATAAATAGAATAAATATGTACAAGTAAAATAAATAGAGTAATAAATATGTACAAACATATATACATATATACAGGTGCTGTGGGGAGGGGAAGGAGGTAAGGTGAGGGGGGGATGGGGAGGGGCAGTAGGGGGAGATGACATGCACATTCTCCTATAGACCTTGGTATCCATTGTATTTCCAATGGTGCTTTGAACGTTATTATTAGCCTGCATCTTCAAGACTAGAACAAATTTTCAGCTAGGTGGAACAAGTTGAAAACACTGATCATTCTATCAATCCATGGTATTTATTGAGCACTTACTATGTGCAGAGCACTGTATAGAGCGCTCGGGAAATACAGTACGACAGAGTAGACGTGTTCCCTGCCTTTAACAAGCTTACAGTCTAGAGAGGGTGACAGACATTGATGTAAATAAGGAATTTATTATATATAATTTAAACATGCATACATAAGTGCCCTGGGTTTGAGGGTGGGGCAAATGTTCAGATGCCCAAAGATCACAGGTTCAAGTGTCTAGGTGACACAAAAGGAAAAAGAGGGCTTAAGGAAGGCACTAGAGGGGCGAAATGAAGCAGATCAGTGAAGTGAGGCAGGAAGGGGCGAGCTGATTGAGTGCTTTAAAGCCGATGGTAAGGAGCTTCTGTGTGATGGACAGCAATTGGAGGTTCGAAGGGAGACACAGACCGAACATTTCTGTAGAAAAATGAGCCGGCCAGTGGAGTGAAGTATGGACTGGAGTGGGGAGAGGCAGGGAGGTCAGCGAGGAGGCTGAAACGGTAATGAAGGTGGGATAGGACGAAGTGCTTGTATCAGTGGGAGTCGTTTGGGTGGAGAGGAAAGGGCAGATTGAGCAATCATTTGATTTCCACGCTGCTTGATGGACATCTTGGGGGCCATAATCTATAGTCTCCAACCTTTCTCTACCCCCAAAAGGCAGGGATATAATAATAATAATAATAATGGCATTTATTAAGTGCTTACTATGTGCAAAGCACTATTCTAAGCGCTGGGGAGGTCACAAGGTTATCAGGTTGTCCCACGGGGGGCTCACAGTCTTCATCCCCATCTTACAGAGGCAGGTAACTGAGGCCCAGAGAAGTTAAGTGACTTGCCCAAAGTCACACAGCTGACAATTGGCAGAGCCGGGATTCGAACCCCTGACCTCTGACTCCAAAGCCCGGGCTCTTTCCACTGAGCCACGCAGCTTCTCTTGCGAAGGAAGAAAGAGGTGCTGGGGTCTGTCTTCACCATCTTTTTTTTTTTTTCTTTTCGGTCAAGACAGGAAAGGCCCTCAGGGGGCCAAAGCCATAGGGTGGGAGCCCTGAGGCATCCCCCAGTGAGAACAAGAGTTTGGGGAATTTCCTGCACCTTCAGGGTTCTGGGGTCTGCTCGTTATGGGCAGGGAATGTGTCGTTTATTGTTTTATTGGACTCTCCCAAGAGCTTAGTATAGTGCTCTGCCCATAGTAAGTGCTTAATAAATAAGATTCAACGAGTCTTGGGAATTGAAAGCATAAATAAGATCGAACGAGTGAGAAAGGTCATCAACTCCAGGAAAATTGGCTGTGACTCTTGGGGCCGTTCCTGTCTCCATTCATCCATTCAATCGTATTTATTGAGCGCTTACTGTGTGCAGAGCACTGTACTAAGCGCTTGGGAAGTACAAGTTGGCAACGTATAGAGACGGTCCCTACCCAACAGCGGGCTCACAGTCTCCACTGTGCTTCAACCAAAATGTCTCTTCGTATCCAGGGCAAGGGCTAGTGTTTCATCCCTGATAGATCTCCTCAAAGCACGTGGTAGTTTAAAGACATGGGAGTTCTCCCCGCTTCTTGACTGTAAGCCCACTGTGGGCAGGGATTGTCTCTATTGCTGTACTTTCCAAGCGCTTAGTACAGTGCTCTGAGCACAGTAAGTGCTCAATTAATACGATTGAATGAATGAATGATTCTCATTCCCAACTTGGAAGACCCTTTTTTTTTTTTAATAGCATTTGTTAGGCACTTACTATGTGCCAGGCACTGTACTAAGCACTGAAGTAGATACAAGCTAATCAGGATGGGCATAGTCCCAGTCCTACCTGGGGCTCACAGTCTTAATCCCCCTTTGATAGATGAGGTAACTGGGGCCCAGAGAAGTGAAGTGACTTGCCCGTAGCCGCACAGCAGACAAGTGGAGGATCCGGGATTAGAACCCAGGTCCTTCTGACTCCCAAACCTGTGCCGTATCCACTAGGCCACCTTGCTTTCCCTTTCTTTGCTTTTCCCTCAGTCACCTCAGCCTATATTCTGTAGCTAAACAAGCCCACACCTACGGCTCGATGACGATACTTCAGCATTCACCAACGCCCCAGTTTTAAGGAAGGCAGACGATTTGATTCCACTTTTGCTGATGGAATAGTAGCAACTGTTTGGATTGTTATCAGTAAATTATTCTGAATACGCCCGCTGTCGTTCTTATTTAAAAGAAAATGACTATCACAAACTCAATCCAGAGAATCTTGCCTAGAGAAAATTGTCTGCACTCAGCTCCTATTTGAGATGATGTCGCCACTCGCTTTTTGGTTAACTTTTCTGGAGTGCCGATCAAGGGCAGCATAGGCAATTTTGGTCTTGAATTAACGGTCTTGAATTAAGGTCTTGACTGCCTTGCAGAGAACACAGAGTCATCTGGAGTCTTGGGAATTAAAAGCATCAACCCTGCGATGGCACCTGCATTTTCCATCTTTGAGGACGGCAATAAAGAAAATAACGGGTAACGGGAAGATGTCTAGCGTGAATACTTCTCTAGGTCATGGACACCGAGGGGTCCTTCTCAAAGAAGGTCATCAAGAATCCCGTTTCATATTTGTGGAAGGAAGAGAAGCTAGGGGAGAAACTGCGATCATTCGGTCTTATTTATCGGCGTTTGCTGTGGGCAGAGCACCGAACTAAGCACTTGGAAAAATACACTATGACAGAGTTGGCAGACACAGTATCTTCCCACGATGAACTTACAGTCTAGAGGGGGAGATCTGTTTTGAACCCCGAAAAAATTGAAGATATTCATTTGATTAGCTCTGAAAATATATTGAATGTCAGTTGGTTCAGGAGACTGATTAAGGTCTGGTTTAACTGACATGGGGCGTAGTTTATCCTGTCACCTTTTTGGGTGCACTGACTTCTCAAGCAGGTTCAGTCAGCCCTCTACCCTTTCACCTTCTTTGGAATTGCTTTCATCATCAATCGTATTTATTGAGCGCTTACTGTGTGCAGAGCACTGTACTAAGCGCTTGGGAAGTACAAGTTGGCAACACATAGGCAAAGATAGGAGTCTTTCCTATGCAACACATAGGCAAAGATAGGAGTCTTTCCTACGCAAGACTGCTTCTAATGATGATGAATTTTTCTCCTAGGCCCCTGGAGAGCAAAAATAAGCCCAGTGGGACCAGATCCTTTGGGGAAAGGCCTGCAAGCAGACCTGCTTTAAAACCAAACGTAAGTGACTTCATATTTTTAGGAGAGATTGTCGTAAGGATCCAACCTTGCGACTCTTGGGCTGTCGAAGGTGGAGGCGATTTGCAGCAGAGCGGTATGCTGGACTGGGAAAAGAAAGGAGACGGGGACCCGGGGGGCGAAGACCAGCCGGGTGAGGAGGACCAGAAGTTGAGCCACATAATTTGGACTTCATTAAGCGCTTCCTATGTGCCAAGCACTGGGTAGATGCAAGGTAATCGGTTGGACACAGTTCCCGTCCCACCTGGGCTCACAGTCTTAATCCCCATTTTACAGATGGGGTCACTGAGGCCCAGAGAAGTGAAGTGACTTGCCCAAGTTCACACAGCAGACAGGTGGCAGAGCTTAGAACCCCACATGTGGGTCCCAGCCCTTTTTCAGCTCGCTCTGCTGCTCTGCTGCGCCCCAAGTATCTGTGGGTGCCCAGCACAGGGGGCCAGTGGCAACAACCCCTCGCTCACGGGCCAGGGTGTGAGGAAGCAGTGTGGCCCAACAGAAAGTCCCTGGGTCTCGGAGTCAGAGGACCTGACTTCTAGTCTTGACTCCGCAACCTTCTTTTTGTGTGTGTGGTATTTGTTAAGCACTTTTTATGTGTCAAGCTCTGCTCTAAATGTTGGCGTAATAATAATAATAATAATAATAATAATAATAATAATAATGGCATTTATTAAGCACCTACTATGTGCAAAGCACTGTTCTAAGCGCTGGGCACTGTTCTAAGCTCTGGATACCAGGCGTAGATACAAGGCGTAGATACCAGGTAATCAGGTCAGATACAGTTCTTGTAATGATGCCTGTTGACTTGTTTTTATGTATATATGTATATGTGTTTGTATGTATTTACTACTCTATTTTATTTGTACATATTTATTCTATTTATTTTATTTTGTTAATATGTTTTGTTCTCTGTCTCCCCCTTCTAGACTGTGAGCCCACTGTTGGGTAGGGTCTGTCTCTATATGTTGCCAACTTGGACTTCCCAAGCGCTTAGTACGGTGCTCTGCACACAGTAAGCGCTCAATAAATACGATTGATTGATAACAATAATAATGATGGCATTTGTTAAGCACTTACTATGTGCTAAGCACTGGGGAGGATACAGGGTGATCAGATTGTCCCACGGGGGGCTCACAGTCTTCAACCCCATTTTACAGGTGAGGTAACTGAGGCACAGAGAAGTTATGTGACTTGCCCGAAGTCACACAGCTGACAATTGGCGGAGCAGGGATTTGAACCCACGACCTCTGACTCCCAAGCCCGGGCTCTTTCCATGGAGCCACGCTGTACCACATAGGGCTCACCATCTAAGTCAGAGGGAGGTGGATTTAGTCCTCATTGTACAGGTGAGGTAACCAAGGTACAGAAATGTCAAGGGACTTGTCCAAGGTCACACAGCAGACAAGCGGCAGAGCCGGGATTAGGAACCCAAGTCCTCTGACACCCAGGCCCGTGGTCTTTCCATTAGGCCATGCTGCTTCTCGTTTGTCTGCTGGGTGCCCTTGGGTAAGTTACTTCACTTCTCCGGGCCTTAGTTTTCTCATCTGTAAAATTGGGGGTCAATATCTGTTCTCCTACTTGGACCGAGAGGGATAGGGACTGCATCCAACGATTAACTTGTATCTGCCTCAAGGCGTGAGACATAGTAAGCACTTAGCAAAATTATTGCCATTGTAACAGTTAAAGCTAAGTCACCACTGGACCGCCTGGAATCCCCCCCTGCTTGGATTTGGGCCTATTAGCATTATAACACTTGCCCAAAGAAACCGACACTAAGCCCTGAGCTAGTGGTAATGGGAAAGCACCCAAATATATCATGGTTTTTGTTTGGTTTTTTTTTTGGCCAACCGAAACAATCACCCTGGGAAATGTTTTTAGTCCTCTGGCTGTTGTCTTTCTGATCAAATCAAAATCTTTTAAACTTCTGGCTAGTGTGAGCTTTAAGTCTTTCCATTCCTGGAGATTTGTGACTTGTAAAATGTAATGAAAACTATGTTTCTTTTAGACTGCGAGCCCACTGTTGGGTAGGGACTGTCTCTATATGTTGCCAATTTGTACTTCCCAAGCGCTTAGTACAGTGCTCTGCACATAGTAAGCGCTCAATAAATACGATTGATGATGATGTTTCCGTCCCCACCCCCCAACCCGGTGATGTAATTTTTGCCATTCTGTTTCATTTTAGGAAGAAGCCCAGGGAGCAGAGTCTTTGGATGATTGTACCGTGTGGGGCGTACGCTGCAATAAAACCCTGGCCCCCAGTCCCAACAGCACAAGAGATTTCGCTCGAGCAGCACAACTTGCATCTACACCCTTTAACGGCATTCCAGTGTACCCAAGACCGGCTCTGGAAAATAAAGGTAGATGTCCAGTGATGTCAATCAATCGGTGGCATTTATTGAGCTCTGACCGTGGGCGGAGCACTGTACTAAGTGCTTGGGAGAGTACATTACACGAAAGTTGAGAGACACGTTCCCTGCCCCAAGGACCTTACAGCCTCGAGGGGAATAATAATAATAATGATGATAGTATTTGTTAAGCACTTACTATGTGCCAAGCACTTTTCTAAGCACTGGGGTAATAATAATAATGTCATCTATTTATTTATTTTGCTTGTACATATCTATTCTATTTATTTTATTTTGTTAGTATGTTTGGTTTTGTTCTCTGTCTCCCCCTTTTAGACTGTGAGCCCACTGTTGGGTAGGGACTGTCTCTATATGTTCCCAACTTGGACTTCCCAAGCGCTTAGTACAGTGCTCTGCACAGAGTAAGCGCTCAATAAATACGATTGATTGATTGATTGATTAAGTGCTTACTATGTGCAAAGCACTGGGGAGGTTACAAGGTGCTCAGGTTGTCCCACAGGGGGCTCACAGTCTTAATCCCTGTTGTACAGTTGGGGTAACTGAGGCACAGGGAAGTTAAGTGACTTGCCCAAAGTCACACAGCTGACAAACGGCAGTTACAAGGTAATCAGGTTGTCCCACCTGGGGCTCACAGTCCTAATCCCCGTTTTAGAGATGAGGTAACTGAGGCACAGAGAAGTGGCTTGCCCAAGGTCACACAGCAGACAAGTGGCGGAGCAGGATTAGAACCCACGTCCTCTGACTCCCAAGCCCGGGCTTTTCCCACTAAGCCACGCTGCAAACGGTTGCAGTTGGAGTGGAAGTCCAGATTAAAATTGATTAAATTCCCCGCAAGAAACTCAGTACAGTTGCAATTCTACATCTTTGTGCCGCTTCTAAGAACTTCCCATCTGGTGTTTGCCATCCCATTAAGATGAGTAAATGGTAGAGAAGCAGTGTGGCCTGATGGATAGAGCACGGTCCTGAGAGTCGGAAGGACCTGAGTTCTAATCCCAGCGCTGCCTCTTGTCTGCTGGGTGACCTTGGGCAAGTTACTTCACTTTTCCGTACTTCAATTCCCTCATCTGTAAAATGGGGATTAAGACTGTGAGCCTCATGAGGGACAGGGACTGTGTCCAGGCCGATTTGCTTGTATCCACCCCAGCTAGTAAGTGCTCAACAAATTCTACAGTTGTTATCGTTATTATCATTTAAGCTTACTGTCGAAACTAAG